>NC_142947.1:27979835-28034835 GCF_046866305.1 Octopus bimaculoides
CATGTAAATTCATGGTTGAATAGAATTAATTAAATTAATTAGATTAAATTAAATTAAATGTATATCTTTCTTAAAAAATCCTATCTTCTGCCCCCTCTTATAGATATAATAATAAAATTTGTAGATTATGTTTAGAAGAGAGCAATAGCATAATGAGAATGAATGGAAATCTAGTTAACATTAGGGATGAAAGAGTTTCTCATGTAAACACATGACCAAATTCCTCTTTATGAATCTTAAATAATTCTTTACTGCCCCTTGCTCAGATTTGTTTTTGGTGTTTTTTAAAAAATATTTCTATATATTATCTTTTACTCTGGAGTACAATTACTCATCACATCAACTTTACATCACTATATTTTACACTATCTTGATATATTTTTTTATTCATCTAACTTTTCCTTCTAACAATTCCATGACCCGTCATATATTGGGCTAGCACTTTACCTACCTCTCCCTACACCTCCTTTTCTCTCAATATGTCTGCTGTTTAAAAAAAATCTCTTTTCTTAGTATATAATATACCTATATATATTTTTTGTATTTTATTTTATTTACATGTGTCCTTTTAAACCCCCTCAACGTACCCATTCTAACTAATACTGTTTTATGTTACTTGTCACTCTACCTGATAATTAAATATATTTTACTGCTGATATATGCAAGCATATATAGTACTTCTTGGTGTCCTACATGCCTACAACCATGTGTGCATATCTAGATATGAATCTTATATATCATCTGTGTGTGTATATCTATAATTATTGTGTGTTTATTCACTATATATTGCCACTAACGTGTATTTTTTTAAATATGAACGTGTGCGCAAATACGTATGTTTCGCATACACACACATATATATATTACTATTTTTTTATGTGTGTCTTTACATATATCTATATGCGTGTGCCTTTTTTTTCTCTCTTTGCACCGGTATGAGTATATATGTTCCTTCCTTTATGTATTCGCTAATCAAAAAACAACTGGAATTCCTATATCTATGCATACTGATGTGCATATATTCCTCTACTCACGTATAAGTAAATATACTAACAGTTTTTATAGGATATTGTGAATAATTTTTTTTTTGTATACTTAATGTGCACCCCTAAACTTGTAATTTCTCTTATATTCATAATACATAATACTCTTCTATTACTTGAATATTAATACAAAGCTAATACCACTATATATCCCTTTCACATTATGACAACCTAGTTCCTTACCTCATATTTTTATTTATACGTAAACATAGTTACATATCAATACATTCCCAGCTCATTTATCTACATTGTTATTTATCCGTATTCTTACATCCAATAATAAATCCCTGAGCGCTCTTTTTTCATCTTTATATCCTCAGCAAGTATTTGCTATCTAATTGTAATATTAACAACTATTTTTCTGTTTTTACTTATTTTTCTACCTTATATTTAATACATACTAACGAATATTAGTTCTTATGCAAGCACTAGTCCATTTTACAAATCTTACTCTCTCTTTAAACCATTTTTACCAATATAACACTTGTTTACGTTAACAATACAGTAGCTCTTTATACAATATCTGTTCTAGTTTGACTTCATTCTCACGTATTAAATATTTTAAAAATATACACCATAATAAGTATTGTTTATGTCAAGTCATATCTTAATTCAAATATAGCCATGCCTTTCTATTGGACATTTCTATACAATCTTTTCCCTACACGACTTATTTGGCGTTAGAATTTCTAATCTCCTTGCTCATCTATAGAGGGAACGTCTCTAAAACCTCTCTCACTTATATTTTCAAATAACCATTATAGCCTAACTGGACTCACACATATCTTTCTTTCTCATTAGGATAAATATGAATCTCCTAGATCCTAGTGAGCTTTTTCCTTTCTCAAGTCCTTTATAAAATTTTTTATATTTCTTGTACTGAAGAGTACAGTGATACATAATTAATTTAATTTAATCTAATTAATTTAATTAATTCTATTCAACCATGAATTTGCATAATTTTTATAACGCTGTACGAAACGATCGTCTGCATGAATTAAAATTCTCTTATATATTTTAACATCTTCTCTTCTTCATTTTTATCAAAATTGTTGAGTTTTTTAGGATTTCTTTCCATAAATTCACAACACACCATATACAAGTATTATTTTCATATTCGCAATTTTACACCAGTAAGCTACCAGCAAAATATGAAGAATGTATATTAGAAATGTTGTTTTGGAAACCTCCAAATTAAAGGACGAATCTAATTCAACCTTTTTACACACATACACGCGCGCGCGCACACACACAATAGCCTTTACTTTAAAGAACTGTTACTGAATAAATAATCATTATAAGAATTAATTCATTAAATGGAGTTCAATAAATGTCAACAAATAAAATGAAAGGCCCGCCAACAAACAGAAAATTGGAGAATTTTGAGGAGGATTTATGTAAATTTGTCAGGAACATTAAATTTAAGAAAAATATGCTGGTATCCAGCATGGAAGCATGAAAGAGAAGGTTAGGAAGGAATGTTATAGAAGAGTTTGAGCAGTTCTGAAGTCTGAGCTGAATGCATATAATAAGGTGTTAGCCATAAATTCCTTAACAGTCCCAGTTGTTCTTTATAGCTTCAATGTGCTCAACTGGAATACCAGTGAAATAATCAAAACTGATAGAAAAATCCGCAAGCTACTGACTTGTAATAAGATGCACCATCCAAAGGCAGATGTGGATCGTCTTTACCTTCCCAGAGCTCAGGGAGGTCGAGGCTTGATCCAGCTTGAACTTACGTACAAAACCACCACAATCGGACTGGCCAAATACCTTGAAACAACCAACGATTGGATGATGAAACTTTTTGAAAAACATGAAAGACCGAAAAACTTCACTCTATTCTGAAAGAGAGCAAAAAATTCGCTACTGATCTCTTAGATACCCACCAGATTGATCAGATTGAAGGAAATGCGCCAACTGCTGCTGCAAAGAAAATAAAATTAATTGCAAAAACAAAAGCACATGAAAAATTAGCTAGCAGATCTAACATAGATCTCAACCTTCGAAGGGATTTTCGGTGGGTTTTTGTTATAGCAGATCTACCATACCCCATTCTGGGCGCGGACTTCTTAAGCCACTTTCACTTGTTAGTAGATGTCAGGTAACAGAAGACTCGTGGACCATTCTACGTCTTTGTTTACGCCTACTTGGGTTACTACTAATTCTGTTTACAGCCTGTCATTTTTTGTCGCCACTCTCTTTTAACTTCTTCCCCAGAGCTGGTAGATCCGACTTTCAAATCAGTCAAAGTCACACACTCGACTCGCCACTACTTCGTTTTTTTTGCGTACATTGCAACTCGCCCCTGATCGGCTCAAAAAGACTCGATCTGAGTTTGAGCATATGCTTCAACTCGGCCTTATTCGCCCCTCTACCAGCCCTTGGGCATCTCCTCTTCATTTAACACGGAAAGGGGATTCAGATTTTCGTCCGGTGAGAGATTACAGACGTTTGAATGCGGTCACTCTTCCCGATCGCTATCCTATAAGGAATCTCCAGGATTTTTGTTCAAACTTGCATGGTTATACTATTTTTTCCAATGTTGACCTCATCCGGGCTTATCATCAAATTCCGATGAACCCTAACGACATTCCAAAAACTGCCATTGCCACTCCTTTTGGAAGTTTCGAGTTCCTGTTTATGAGCTTCGGTTTTGCAGAATGCAACGAGCACATTCCAGAGGTTTATTGACGATGTTGTCCATGGACTTGACTGTGTGTTCACTTACGTAGATGATTTGCTCATAACTAGCGACAGGCGTGAAAATCACCCCCAACAATTATCTCAACTTTTTCAGCGTCTTCGCCGATAAGAGTGTTTTCGGCCAGACCTCTCTGGAATTCCTTGGTCATTATATCGACTCTAATGGTATCCGACCTCTCTCCTGCAAAGTCGATGCCATTCAACGCATCTCTCCTCCCACTTCTTTACGCCAACTGCGTCATTTCTTGGGAATCGTCAACTTCTACATGCGATTCATGCCTAAATTTTACTTCCCTTGACTCAACTATTGAATGCAAAAAAAAAAATCTCCTATCACTTTATCTGCCGAGGCATTATCTTCTTTTGAGTCAATCAAGAAGGAAATAGCTTCTGTTCCTTTATTGCACATCCGGTTCCTGATGCTCGTCTCTCTTTAACAGTTGATGCATCGGATTCTGCGGTCGGTGCCGTTTTACAACATACCGTCGATAATCAAACTCGGCCTTTGGCATTTTTCTCTCGTCAATTAAAGCCAGCTGAACGTCGTGGCAGTACGTTTGATCGTGAACTCTTAGCGATCTACCTGTCGGTTCATCATTTTCAACATCAACTCGAGGGCCGAGATTTTGTGATTTATATTGATCACAAGCCTCTTACGTTTGCTCTGTCATATAAATCGGACAAACACTTGCTGAATGCTTTTTGCCACCTGGACTACATTTCCCAGTTCACGAGTAACATTCGGCATATACCTGGAACAGAGAACGAACCTGCTGACGCACTCTCTCGTCTCCCTGTGTGTTCTCTTTCAACTCCTGTTGCAATCGATTTAACTGCCATTGCGCAGGATCAGCCAGCTCTGGACTCATTGGATCTAGCTTCTGCCAAGTTGTCCAGTTGCAAGTTTGCCTATCTTCCACTTCAGTCTACTGAAGGCACAATCCTTTGTGACACAGCTACTGGTTCTACCAGGCCATTTGTACCTGCGAACCACCAGCGTTCCATTTTTGATGCCTTGCATTCACTGTCACATCCTGGCATCGTTGACTCAGTGAAGCTTATTACGGCTCGGTTTTTCTGGCCTAATATGCGCCAGATGATCACCGCTTGGGCACGCTCTTGTGTGAAATGCCAGCGTTCTAAAATCCACAGGCATATTCGCGCTCCTTTTGGACAGTTTTCTCCGCCGGAGACTCACTTTCGCCATGTTCACATTGATCTGGTTGGACCATGGCCTGTCATTCGCGGTTTCTCTTACATATTGACATACGTCGATCGTTTCTCTCGTTGGCCTGAAGCTATTCCAAAAGTGGACATTTCCACTGAGTCAGTCGTTCGAGGTTTCATTTCTAATTGGATTGCTCGTTCTGATGTCCCAGCTAAAATAACCACTGACCGTGGATGCCAGTTCGAAGCTTCCTTATTTCGTGAATTATCACGAATCCTATTTGTTCATCACATTCGTACGACCAGCTACAATTCAGCTTCCAATGGTCGAGCGTTTTCACGGGCAACTGAAGGCCGCTCTACGCGCCGCTCCTGATCCGCAGTCTTGGACAGAATTCCTGCCTATCGTTCTTCTTGGTTGTCGCACTGCCGTTAAGATAGACTTAGGTTTCTCCTCCGCCGAACTCCTTTACGGTACCCCCTTGGCACATCCTGGTACAATGTTAGCACCAGCCAATTCATCACATCCTGATCCAACGTCGTATGTCACCAGACTTGGCTCGTATTTCTCGAATCTTTCCCCAATGTATCCGCGTGACCAATCTATTCCCTCTCACGTCCCACCGGACACTGACAAGTGGATTCATGTTTTTGTTCGGGATGATTCTGTCAGAGGACCGCTCGTTTCGCTCTATAAAGGACCGTTTCGTGTGCTATAGCGCACACCCAAAACTTTTAGTCTCAACATCAATAGTCGGGCAGCGACCGTGTCAGTCGACAGACTTAATTTGGCATATTTTGAGGTTTCCACACCCTTCGATAACATTCCGGTCATGCCCACTTTTGATCTTTTACAACCACCTACACATCCACCCGCACATGCACCTTCGACCACACCATCACCTACACCTCCACCTTCGTTGCCACAACCTAACACAAACTAACCTCATGTCAACAGGACAGGCCGTACTATGCATTGGTCCCAAAAACTTATCAAAACTATTTATATCTGACAATCTCTTTTGTGTTTCCTGTGACAGACAATTGCTTTCTTGTGTTACTGAACAATTCCAATACTCTGCCATTGAGCATTTTGTCACATTTTGTGCAAGCCAATTTATATTTCTAGCAATTATTTTTCTTTTTGACTTGTCACATTTTTGTACCGTATCTTGTTGTTTGCGACCGGTTACGATCTTTGATATTTTCTTGTGCCTGTTCCAGTTATTCTCTATTTTCACACTGGCGTTCTCAGTGGTGAACCCCTGTAGCGAGGCACAAAGAAGCCAGTGCCATTATGAAACAGCGAGATCTCGCCTGTAACCATTATTTAAGGAAAAGACAACATTTTCTCTCTCATTCTTCTCACGCTGACGCCGAGCAAGACTTCGAAGCCAAGAGCTCACAGTGGACATTTGTCCCACTGTGATACCACACGCATTGTCTCCAGATGTTATTGAACCTTACATGTATGGGAGAGAAGGCTAACTACGCACTGTTGTGAAGACGGTTACTGAAAGCAAACCACTTTACGAAGCACCTGTGAATAAACGGTTATTAAATTTACTCCACCTGAGAACTTCATTCTTCGTATTTCCAGCTCCTTGAATCAACAGAATAGTTATAATGGAAGAAGATACCCCAAAAGTACAAAAGTATCATAACAACCTTCCTTCCATTATAAGCATTTGCCAGGAGATTTTGTGCACGTGCGTGTGTGTGCGTGCATACATATATATGCATTTGTATATATACATACATACATACATATATATATATATATATATATATATATATATATATATATATATATATATATATATATATATATGTTGAAGAGCGTAGCTCGAAACGTCAAAGACTTTCCGTATTCCCGAGCGTCATACTAATATATCCTTTTGTTATTTACACCACCTGTCCTCGTCTGTTGTTATTATTTGTATATTCTCCCACATATATATATATATATATATATATATATATATATATATATATATATATATATATATATATATATAAGGTTGAGGATGGTATTGCATTTAACCAAACCCCAAAATATACAGGTAATACCGAGTAAGTGCTGTATCCCGACTAGTTATGCCCCAGTCGTTGTATGAACAGGATTGGGGATTATAAGTCGTGTACATACCGGCCATGACGAAGGGAAATAGCCCTGAAACTCGAGTCGCCTTTATATATATATATTTATATTTATATATTTATATATTTGATCCTTTATATTGAACACTCAATATTTCATCTACATTGAATACT
This sequence comes from Octopus bimaculoides, assembly GCF_046866305.1. NCBI lineage: Eukaryota > Metazoa > Mollusca > Cephalopoda > Octopoda > Octopodidae > Octopus > Octopus bimaculoides. The sequence goes on from NC_142947.1 coordinate 27,987,026, forward strand.
TTATTTCATGGTGCCATCCATTTTTATTTTATTTTATATTACATATTGTATATTATATTATATATTGTATATTCCATATTCCATACCCCACATTAGTTCTGCAGGAATATAAATAAAACATAAAAAACAGACAGTGTTGGAACTCTTTTAAGCAAAATTATATATATATATATATATATATATATATATATATATATATATATATATATATATATATATATATATATATATACACTGTTGTGTCTGGGGAGAGTCATTTTCTTATTGTGCCTTGAAATTTAATACACTCACTGTTAAAATTTCCACTTATTTCTTATTTTTATTTTCCTAAAATTTTCGTTGCGTCTTGCAACCTTTTCAATAGTCTTGACTGTCCGTTATTTACGCTGCGTTCTGTTTTTGCTTTTGTTTGTTTTTGCGCATGTGTGTGTCACAGTGTGTGTATGTATGCATGCATGTATGTGTGCATGTGTGTGTATGTATGTCTGTGCGTGTATGCATATGTATATATGTATGTGTGTGTATGTATATATGTATGTATGTATGTGTGTTTGCATGTATGTATGTATTCTGCATATTCCAGTGTTTGTGTGTTTTTTATGTATGTGTGCATGTGTGTATATGTATGTATGTACCTCTGTCTCCTTGTGTGTGCATGTCTGAGTGTGTGTGTGTGTGTGTGTGTGCGTGTGTGTGTGCGTGTGTATGTGTGCGTGTGTGTGTGTGTTTTGCTGCTATGTTCCATGTTTGCATGTATGGGTGCACATCTTCATGTGTGAACAAATGTGTGTGTATATGTGGTCATGTGTTTCAGTCTCTATTTGTGTATGTGGTTGTCTGTTCATATACATGTGCATGCACACACACACACACACACACACACACACACACACACACACACAGACATACATACATCTATCTGCATAAAAGCCCATTAACTGTTCTACTTTACTTGTGTAAAATGTGGGTATGGGGGTATGATATCTATGTATATTTCCTATTTAGTATTGGGGAAGTTTCATTTATAAGGACGTACTCCCGTATTTGTCTTAGAGTTGGGTCTTTTGGGTGTTTGGATAAGATGCGGATGTCAAGTTGACCCATGTTGCCTCTATACTGGTCTTTGGCACGTTGGTAGAGTATGGAGGACTGTTTTTTGTCGTCATATTGTCTCATATATTCGTTTAGTCGTTCCGCAATGCTCCTAGATGTTTCACCTATATATGTCATATTCAGGTCTTTACAAGCACCTTCCATGCATTTTATGCTGTAAACTACATTTCTATTTCTGCAGTTAATGCCAGGGCTAATCCTACATACCATGCAGTTATCATTGGTACATATGGTATTCTCAAAGGGGTACGTCCTACATAGTTGTGATCTGATGGAGTTCCCTGGCTTTTCAACAATCTTAATGTTGAGTTTGGACTCCTTCAGAGCTTTTCTAAACCTACGCGCTAGTTTTCCATGGGCTGTGGCCTCTACAAACATCACTCCTTGATATCTGTCGGTTTTATACCACGTGTTCGTCTTGTTGGCTTTGTCACAAATTCTTTGTATCCTATTCCATTCCTTGTTTCTATATCTAGGGCAGGTACCACTGGTATCATTACGTATTATCTTATCTAACCTCTTTCTAGCTCCCCTGTATACTCGAACCCTATCTTTCTGTATACAGAACTTCATGCACCGCATGCAGTTCTCTGGATATGATCAGAAAGATAGGGTTCGAAAATCAGGCATAGGTGCCATTTACCTGATACCGGAGTACACTGGCACGGCTGCCAATTTGCATGACACCGGTATCTGATGGGTCTTTTCAAGCACAACATAATGCCAAAGATCTCGGTCATTGCTACTGTGAGGCCCAACTCTCGAAAGGTGTTCTTTGTGCCACCAGCACAGGTGCACTTGGCTTAACGGGTCTTCTCAATCACAACACATCGCCAAAGGTCTCGGTCGCTAGTCATTGCCTCTGTAAGGCTCAAAGTTCGAAGATCACCCTTCACGACCTCGTTCCATGTCTTCCTGAGACTACCGCTACCACAAGTTCCCTCCACAGTTAGAGATCGGCAGTTATTTACACAGCTCTCCTCGTCCATACGCATCACATGAGCATACCAACACAGTCGTCTCTCTTGCACATCACATATAATACCTAACTTTTCTCTCAAGATGCTTACACTGTTGAACATGCACACTGACATTGCACATCAAGCGAAGCATACTGGCTTCATTTCTTTCAAGGCTACGCATGTCACAGCCCATGATTCACTGCCATGCAGCATAGCTGTTCGCACACAGGCATCAAACAATCTGCCTTTCACTCTGTGAGAGAGGCTCTTTGTTGCCAGCAGGGGTAGGAGTTCTCTGAATTCTCCCAACTACACTCTCGAAGCATTCACCTCCACTACTAACTTGGTCACCTAGGTAACAGAAGCTGTCTACTACTTCTACCTCGCCCCCGCTCCCAGCAGTGGATAAAATCTAAAAAATTGCCAAAAGGCGGTGATAATAATTGAACACTTACCCCTCAGATAACGGATAAGTTTTTTAACCATTAAGCGACATACATACATACATACATATATATATACATATATATATATATATATATATATATATATATATATATATATATATATATATATATATATATATATATATATATATATATATACATACATATATATATACATACATATGTATATATATCCATACATACATACATACATACATACATATATATATATATATATATATATATATATATATATATATATATATATATGAATAATAACAATAAATGGAGCAAAGCGCATATAAATAAAAGTTCCTTTAATTCCTACACATGTTTCAAAATATATGTGTGCTCTCCTCCAAAGAAGTAAGAGCTGCTGGAATTCCACATATATTCATCTTCAGGGAATCAACATATAAAAGCAAGACAAATGCGAAATGATGAGGTAACTTACGAGCTATGATGTTACATGGCCAAGTAAGTGACCGTTAGAAGTAAGAACGGTCACTTACTTGGCCATGTAATAGTATTATTACTCCCTTTATAACTCTATGTAAACAAGCGTTCTTACTTCTAACGGTCACTTACTTGGCCATGTAACATCATAGCTCGTAAGTTACCTCATCATTTCGCATTTGTCTTGCTTTTATATGTTGATTCCCTGAAGATGAATATATGTGGAATTCCATCAACTCTTACTTCTTAGGAGGAGAGCACACATATATTTTGAAACATGTGTAGGGATTAAAGGAACTTTTATTTATATGCGTTTTGCTCCATTTATTGTTATTATTCATATCTTCTCAAAATGCATCACTTCAACTTGGTATCTCTACCTATAAAACGGCTGTGATATCCTGTTTTTTTGTGTAATTTTTGCTACCTATGGTAACTATTAATATATTTACATTATCAAATGTTTTTTAAAACTGAGATAATATTAATATATACATAAACTAATATATATATATATATATATATATACACATACACATATATATACATATATATATATAAATACATATATATATACATATACATATATATATATATATATATATATATATATATATATATATATATATATATATATATATATATATATATGTATATATATATATATATATATATATATATATATATATATATATATATATATATATATATAATATAGGATAAAATCTTTATAAGAATTTATCAAGTAGTCAGCGTGAAAAAAACCATAAGGAAAAAACCCATCGTTTTTTTCCGTAAATATATATAATTTATATAAGGGCATTACTATTTAATAATGCCTCACGCTTAGAGGGACTAAATAAGTCAAAACTACCAAAGTTAAATGTTTTTAGGAGGTTAACCTTGAAAATTGCATTCCCTCGCTTTCGGTAAATATGTGCTTATTTTTGGTAGTTTTGACTTATTTAGTCCATCTAAGCGTGAGGCATTATTATATAGTAATGCCCTTATATAAATTATATATATATATATATATATATATATATATATATATATATATATATATATATATATATAAATAACAGATATATATATATATATATACTTATATATATACATATATATATATATGGAGTTAATGGAGTTCATTCCATATATATATATATATATGTATATATATATGTATGTATATGTATATGTATATATATGCATGTATATATATATATATATATATATATATATATATGTATGTATATATACATATGTATGTATATATATATATACATATCACTTTCTATCACTCTTTCTTCCTGTTTCTGTTGTATCTGTATTTCAAAGGGCCAGCCTTGTCACACTGTGTCACGCTGAATATCCCCGAAAACTACGTTAAGGGTACACGTGTCTGTGGAGTGCTCAGCCACTTGTACGTTAATTTCACGAGCAGGCTGTTCTATTGATCGGATCAACTTGAACCCACGACGTCGTAAGCGACGGAGTGCCAACAACAATATATTGTATGTATGTATGTATGTATGTATGTATGTATGTATGTATGTATGTATGTATGTAGGTTAATGGTTAAAGAACTTATCCGTTATCTGAGGGGTAAGTGTTCAATTATTGTCACCGCCTTCTGGCAACCTTTTTAGATTTCATCCACTGCCGGGGGCGGGGGCAAGGTAGAGGTAGTAATTAGCCTATATTATCTAGGTGACCAAGTTAGAAGTAGACGTGGATGCTCCGAGAGCGTAGCTGGGAGAATAAGACTAGGCTGGGCAAAGTTCAGAGAACTCCTATCCCTGCTGGCAACAGAGAGCCTCTCTCTCAGAGTGAAAGGCAGATTGTTTAAAAGACGGTATAACATCGGAGGTATTAAAGTCAGGTAGAGAGCAGATCTAGAAAATCCTCGCCAAGCGATTCACGCACTACCTAGACAAGGGAAGAATTCCCTTGCAGTGGAAAGAGTCAAATACCATCCTGCTACATAAGAAGGGTGATAGAGAAGCACGTCACCCGGCTCACCGATAATCGGTGAACCCGCGCAGTTGTCGAGTGGTTCCCGCGCGAGCGGAAACGACCACTCGGAAGGCCTCCACGGTGGTGGTGTTACGATTTCAGGGGGTGATTGGGACCACGTGGATGAGGAAGGCGCGATCCAGAGAGGAGTGGACAGCGTGCTGTGGACAGCGTGCTGTGACCAGCGGTGTCAAATGGACGCCCGACGGACTGGTCGGTCAAAGTGATATATCTATATATATATATATATATAAATGAGAATGTTTGTCTGTGTGCCCGTGTGTGTGTCTGTGTGCCTGTGTGTGTATGTCTGTGTGAATCCCTAAAACTCGAGAACTACACAACCAATTTCATTCAAATTTTACACATGCCTTACGTAGGGTCTCGGTTGTGTTTTAGTCAAAAACATTTTTAACTTCTTGCATAGTTCGAGCCCACAGCAACATAATATCTCCTCTACTATATTTTTGATGTTGATGAAATTTTAACCATACATATTACACACAAATAAAGTAATATTTCTAAACTTTCTTCTTCTTAGAAGTTACAAATTGTGGGTGTGAATTCCCCTTCATGGGGAATTCACACCCACAATTTAGTCATTTTTCCTAAGCAAAGACGAATACAATTGTGATTTCTGCAATGTGGTGCATAAATTGTCAAGTAAATGAGACGCATCTTTGCCTCCACTGATTCACTTGCAAAGTGTTGAGTAAAATTATTTCGTTGCAGACCTCCTTTGAATCTTTTTATTATCACTGGATCACACATAGTCCCCAGTTGGTAACATTGATTTCAAGGCCTTTCCAGATGAGTGACTGGTTGTTCTAAGGCATTTATTGACTGTAAATTTTTTCTGTCCATTTACCTATCGGTATAGTGGTTATTTGCAAACTCCAGAGGCGACACTTTCATTTCCCTTTACTCCAAACGTCACACGTTATTATTTCAATTGAGTCTTGCCCTTCCAATTGCTATACATCCGTAATGCATCTTACAGCTGTGCCTGTCACCTGTATGGTGAGGAATCCTACATTGGGGAGTAGTAACGACTAGGCTAGGGTAGCTGACTGATTATCGTGATCATTCGTCTTTTGGTTTCCTGTAGCTTTGCTCTCTTTTACAAACCCAGTGAACATACATATATTTCTTATTTCATAGAAATTCAAACAATACATATTAGACCCAAGTTAAAAAGATTCGCAACAATTCAACTTCTCTGGTTGACATTAACACCCCCACCCCCAATAGGGGCCTTAACTCCCACATTTTTCAGCTCAATGAGCTCCATTTTTTAGGAGCAAAATCCTTTTTACAGGGTCCATAACACTGGAATTTTGGAATGTGCTCATAAATATCAGGTATATAAAGATGAGAATGTGTGTCTGTGTGAATCCCTAAAACTCGAGAACTACACAACTAATTTCATTCCAAATTAACACATGCCTTACTTATGGTCCATGTAGTGTCTTCTTGCATAATTCGAGCCCACAGCAATATCATATCTCCTCCACTATTTCAGTATTATTTGTCAAAACTGAAACAATAACATCACTCTACTGTAATGTTAGATACTTTCACTTTATCACTGAAACTATTCCACTATTTCAGTATTACATGTCAAAAGTGAAACAATAACATGTCGCTACTGTAATTTCAAATACTTTCACATTCATACTTTCAATTTCATACTGAAACTATTAAAGTGAAACTATACTCTCACATATATACGGGCATAGTATAAGACCCAAGTTAAAAACATTCCCAACAATTCAACTTCTCTGGTTGACATTAACACCCCCACCCCCAATAGGGGCCTTCATTCCCACATTTTAGAGCTCCATGAGCGCCATTTTTCAGGAGCAAAATCCTTTTTACAGGTTCCAGAAGACTGAAATTTTGGAATATGTGCATAAAGATCAATCGTATGGAATACATGTCTCATGATTAGAATTTTTTAGGGTGTGTAAAGAGGGAAAGAATCCTCATGTGCAATTTTGATGAAATTCGAATCATATGTATTCCAGTTCCTTACAGGAAATATAACAGAAAAGTTTCATTCTTCATTTTCATATAAAACGGGCAACGCCGGGTATCTCTGTTAGTACATATATATATGTATATATATATATATATATATATATATATATATATATATATATGTATATATATATACACACATATATATATACATATATATACATCATACACACGCACACACACACACACACATATATATGCATTATGCCCATATTTAAATGGTATTCAACTGACGTACTAGTGAACTGGATGTTTAACACATCCCTTTGAAGGATCTTTCTTCAGTTTATTACTTTATATATATGTATATATATATATATATATATATATATATATATATATATATATATATATATATATATATATATATATATATATATATATATATATATATATATATATATGTATATATATATACATACATATATATATTGGTTATGTTGAGGCCCAAATATTCTCCAGTTTCACTGGTCCCACTCCCGAACTATACGGTCGGTATATCGACGACTGTATCGGTGCCACCTCTCTCTCCCGCGAATATCTTGACTCGTTCCTCTCTTTCGTTCAATCTTTCCATCCTGCCCTCCACTTCTCCTGTACTGTCTCTGACACCTCTGTCCCCTTTCTCGACATTTCGGTCAGCATCCTCCACTCCGCCCTTAGCACCTCCATCCACTACAAACACACAAACTCACACTCCTATCTCAACTTCTCCTCCTCCCACCCTAGACACACAAAACTTTCCATCCCCTATTCCCAATTCCTCCGTCTACGCAGACTTTGTAGCGACAGCCATGACTTTGAGACTCAGTCTCAACTCATGGCTCACCACTTTAGCCTGCGTGGATATCCACCCACCACCATCCACACCGCCCTTGCCAGAGCACGTTCTGTGGACCGTGCATCTGCTCTCTCCCCCCGAACCCGCCCTGCCGTTTCCCGCCTACCTTTTCCCCTCACCTACCATCCCACCACCCTACCCCTCCAACGCTCCATTCTCCGAGCTTTTCGGCGCCTCCAGTCCGACCCCCTCCACCTCCCACATCTTCCCTAATCGACCCCTCCCCTCCTTCAAACGAGCCCACAACCTCTTGGTCCACAGCTTCTTCCCCAACCCAACCTCCCAACCCAACCTCCCAACCTGGCTCGTTCCCCTGCTCCCGCCCACGCTGCCGCACTTGCCCTTACCTCTCCAACACCACCCTCCTCACCAGCACCCATCACCGACCCTATCGCATCACCGACTCCTTCACCTGCACGTCTACCAACATCATATATTGCCTCTCCTGCTCTCTCTGCCAATCCCTGTACATCGGACAAACGGGGCGCCGCCTGGCCGACCGATTCGCGGAACACCTCCGAGATATCAGCGTCGGCAATGACACCCCGGTGTCACGCCACCTCCGTTCTGCCGGCCACTCCTTGCGGCAACACCTGTCTGTGTTTGGATTGTCCATGCACAGGGGCCATCCGGACTCCCGTTTGCGCCGTGAACAGGGATTAATCTTCTATCTTCGCTCCTTTGCGCCACATGGGCTCAACTCCCCTCCACTCTTCATCTAACCCCCTCCTCCTGTCTCTCTCCCCCACCCTCCCTCCTACCACCCATCTCTCCCCTCCCCCACCTCTTCCTCCGACTCCTACTTCTTTGTACGTCTCTTCACCTCTCTTCATACTTCTCTCCACTCCCACTTCTCTTCACCCCTACTCTTTCTCTCCTCTCTCGTACTCTCTCTCACTCTCTTCTCTCGTACTCCCCCCTCTCTCACTCTTACTCTCTACACTCTTACTCTCCTACTCTCTACACTCTTACTCTCTTACTCTCTCACCCTTACTCTCTCACTCTCTTCCCCTCTCTCTCACTCTCTTTCTCTTCCTTTCTTTCTCCCCCCATACCCCTCTTCCCTCTCTCTCACTCTCTTTCTCTTCCTCTCTTTCTCCCCCCATACCCACCTTCCCCTCTTTCTCCCCCATACCCACCTTCCCCCTCTCTCAATCCCCCTTCCCTCTCTTATACCCACCCTCTCTCCTCTCTTCCTCTCCCCACCCATACCCATCTTCCCCCTCTCTTACATCCACCTTCCCCTTCTCCCTCCTCGTCAACACCCCCTCATAAGCTCATCCCACCACACCCCAACACACTCCTACTCTACCTTCCCACTCCACCCCATCCAATTCCTCACACCCACCACCCACCCCTACCCACATACCCCACCCTACCCACAGACCCCTACCTCTACCCCACACTCCACCCATGCCTTCCCCACCTCCCAACACCCTCACATCACACCACACCAATACCCTCGCATCACACCACGCACATCACACCAATACCCTCGCATCACACCACGCACACACTACAACTGACCAACTACTTTCTCCCTTTCTCCCTTCCCCCATTTTCACACTACATACGTCAAGATCACCAGCAGTCTACCTCCCACACACAGCCCCTCGTTCCCGATCACCGTTTGTTATCTCCCCCTTTCTTAGCTCTCCTGAAATAAGAATTTCTAACTTCCGGTCAGCCATTGTTATGATCGGCCATTATTATGATTGACCGTTGACTGAACACTATTCAATTTTTTTCTCCGTGTTTTTCTCCTTGTCTCCGTATTCTTTCTGTTGAAGAGCGTAGCTCGAAACGTCAAAGACTTTCCGTATTCCCGAGCATCATACTAATATATACTTTTGTTATTTACACCACCTGTCCTCGTCTGTTGTTATTTTTTGTATATTCTCCCATATATATATATATATATATATATATATATATATATATATATATATAGTTTTAGGGAAAATAACCAATTTTCAAGAACTCATCGATGAAAATCCACTATCACATATAGAAAAATTAATAATTAAAAGCACAATAAATGAGTATAATATAAAGTAAAGTAAATATCATAAGATAAATATAATAAAAAGATTACACGTGTTTCATAACCAATTTTCAAATAGAAAAGAAATTTAAATCGATTAAAATCAATTGAAATTATCGAAAATAAGTTCTATTCAAAAATATAGCTACTCGTCAGATCGTAAGTAGAACAATAATTAGATATATATCTCAACCAACAATAAGTACCAAATGAATTAATATGAAATACTTATTATATAAAGATAGAAAAATCATTAAAAAAATATCATAATATCAAAATAATAACCATTCAATAATCATCCCTTCATCTATAATAATAACATGCATATTATATACAAAAAACATCTTACCTAAATTATCATTGTTTTAAATTATCATTGTTTTAAATACAAGTTGAACGAAGTTTAAGTTTAAAATAATAATGAAGATAAAATTAGTACATATTTAACCGGTGTAATAGTTAAAGCTATACTATTTAAAGCTAAAGACGCTTATTTAATTATGATTAAAGATCAATTGAATAATAGAAAAATACAAGATTATTTATTTCTACAAACGTAATAATAAAAAATATGAATGAAAAATTATGAATGGAAAAAATTATGAATGAAAAAATTAGGAAAGAAAAAATTATTAAGAATAAAAGGTTAAACTTTATATATATATACAAAGTTTTGATTTAAAAAAAACTTTAACGATATTTCTATTTGAAAATTGGTTATGAAACACGTGTAATCTTTTTATTATATTTATCTTATGATATTTACTTTACTTTATATTATACTCATTTATTGTGCTTTCAATTATTAATTTTTCTATATGTGATAGTGGATTTTCATCGATGAGTTCTTGAAAATTGGTTATTTTCCCTAAAACTATATATATTTTATATATACTTTATCTATAAGTCTCAATTTAATTTTAATTTTTTATAAATTGATTTTAATTGAGTTTTTTACCTGTAATTTTGGATTTTGTCCCTAATAATATTATTTTATATATATATATATATATATATATATATATATATATATATATGACAAAAAAATATAAAATAACACCAGATAGTACCTTAAGGTCCATGAACTTAGCAGCTAAGGACATCATGTTAGAATACAACTTAGCCGAAAAAGCTGAACCATTTATACCCCTTAGACCTAGAAGCACTTTAAAAGACCATAAACCCAACTTCCTTACAGACACTAACGTTAGATTAATATGCCCTAATAGATCAGACCTATGCAAATTAAGTAAACTAATACTTGATAAGTACATCCCTACGCTAAAAATAGACTATCCCTTGAATTATGGTCTAACACATATGAAGCTCTTAACTGGTTCTCCAAAATACAAAATACTAGTAACTACAAATTCATACAGATAGATATAGTAGACTACTACTCCTCAATTAACCCCACGATATTAAATAGTGCCCTAATATATGCCAATAATAATTCACAACCAACTAAGAAAGAAATTAATGTAATACTCGAAGCTAGAAAATCTATTATAAGTTTCGATAATAAGCTCTGGATCCGTAAAGACTCCCCTAACTCCTTCGATATCACCATGGGAGCCCCGGATTCAGCTCAGATAAGTGACTTAGTGGGAATTTATCTGCTCTCCTACATACAGGAGGAATTCCCAGACCTGGAAGGGGGAGTATACAGGGACGATGCACTATTTGTAATTAAAAATCCCTCGAATAGGAAACTAGAGCTCATCAAGAAAAACTTGCATAAATTCTTCAAAAGATTTGGACTAGCCATTTCTATAGAAAACGAACACACATCCATAAACTACCTAGACGCCAATTGCAACCTAGCCACAGGACTACATGAACCATACATAAAGCCTAATACTAACCTAAAATACATAAACGCATCCAGCAACCACCCACTATTCCTCAAGAGGGGCTTAGCACATAGTATAAGCAATAGGATATCACGCCTCTCCTCTAACCAAGCTATCTTTAATAAGCATAAGGAAACCTACAATAGCGCACTACATAAGGCAGGATTTAACCATAAAATTAAATTCATCGATTCCAATAACCATAAAAAAGACCCAACTATAAGGAACTCAAACGCTAGAAACACGCACACTACTAATGCACCTAAAACCGATGGAAACCACACTAACGATATGAATGACAAAGATAAGCATAACACATGTAATAGAAATACAACACGTCCCAATACCAAACCACATAACACCAAAAATACCAACAACAATATAAACACAAATACCAATAATATTAAAAGGACGATTAAGGCTAACAACGAGACGAAACAGAAATACAATAACCACCTGAACAGAACCAACATTAAGCAATACAACGATAAGTTTAGCTTAAATTACAGGGAAACCCAGAAGACTAAAAGGAACCATAGATCGGGCCCACTAAAACCTAACAATACTAGCAGGGAAAATAATGAAAAGACACATATTAAAAATAAACCCAAATATACAAATAAATTAGACAGCCGGAGAGAAAAATTCACCAGCCTCCCCAGTTATGATGGTAGCTTCTATACCAGATATGGCCGTAACAGCAGCAAGAACAATAAGGATACGACCTGGTTAATCATTCCCTATAACATGGGCCTCAAAACCAACATAGTCCGATCACTAGTGAACATAATAGATAAACACCTCAATGTGAACAATAAATACGTAGAAATATTTAAGAACAAAATAAGAATAGGCCACAGCCTAACATGTAACTTAGCTACCATAATAGCATCTTTTAATAATAAGAAATTAGACGCATTCTATACAGCTAGAAATACCACGAACAAACAAATCAACAACCCTCTAAACAATAGGAATAAATCCAACCCTAGGCCAACACCCTTACTAGGAGGGATACACACCGAAAAAACAATAGCGCCACACAACAGCACACATACATAGACACCCCTCATAACCTATGTGGTTGTAGAGATAGGAACAAATGCAATTTCTCCAATAGGTGCAAGACAGATAATATAGTTTACCAATGTGATGTACAAACAAATAGCCACACTAAATCTTACATTGGGGGAACGAGTAACCAAATACGTTTAAGATATAATGAGCACCTAGCGAGTTTTAAAAACAGAAATAAGGCAAATTCTACAGGGCTTAGTAGGTATACCTGGGAACTAAACGACAATAAGATAGAATATAAACTAAAGTCGCACATACTAAAAGTAGCTAATTCCTATAACCCAACTAACACACGGTGCAATCTCTGTGTAACAGAATGCCTTGAAATCCTAACAGCTAAGAACGAATTATTAAACAGGAGATATGAATCTAGTCTAATCTGTCTTCACGCTACTAAATACTCATTCTCTAAGTATAATTAAATATATAATACATTACACCTCCTAAGCAAAACTAAATATGCATAAAATAGCTTTACTTCTAAGTAGATATGAATAAGACAAAAGTTAGCTCCCTTTTCACCTAAATTTAGGGTTGCTTCCCTGTACTAACACCGCCGGTGCTATAAAAACACAGCGCATCCGGCAATCACAAACATCACGTGGAGATGCGCTTGACTAAAACTGGAACAATGTTCTTAAATAGCACCCACCCTATATCCCCTTACAAGAAGACCAACGCAACAACTAAAACGTAAGGCTCTATTTACCTATCACCACTATCACACCATCACATATATTACACCCAATAATTACTTCTCCTACATTTCGCACACCACAAACTTTGAATATACCCTTTAACACTCTGAAGAGATCGGCCAAACTACTGGCTGGATCGAAACGTACGTAAGTGACTATGACATAATATACAAAATGACTCATTACATGACCTAAACCTCCACACTGACTCATTTCACAAGCTCCACATAATAAAACAACGGCTATCTAGTCCAACGAAAATGCTTTTTCTTGTATTTGTTGCTCCCTTCTCCAAGTAAATATATATATATTTATATATATATCAGTGGCGTGCGGTGACTTCCGGGATTGGGCATGCAATGAATTTCTCCCCCCCCCCCACCACCCTCGGCAATTTTTCTTTAAAAAAAATTTCGCATACAATTTACAATTTACATATGGGAGATTCTGAATATGCAATCACCCCCGTATGACCTAGAAAGAGCAGGGAATAAAAAATGGCTCTGTAGAGATGAGCCTGAAATAAGTGTATTGCTTGTATTTTTCTCTCTCTTCAAAACGTCAGTACTTTCCCATCCTTACTCTCCCTTAAAAAGTCTAAACATCATAAGTGAAATGCAATAAAGATGAAATTGGATTCTGTTAATATTTTTGCATATTCGGAATCTCTGTTAAAGGTAGGAATCCGAAAAAAATTTTTCACAAAAATTCGTTTTTCAAAGGGGTGCGATTCTGCATTAGCCCCTATACCTATTGGTTGACCTGAATCAATTTGAAATGATTTAATTAAGAGAACACATTTAGTTACATTATATGGCCATGGCTTAAGATCGTTACACTCTCGAAGACAAGTCAGGTGCTTTATCATGCTACTTGTCAATTCCGGGAAAATTATTGATACTCAAGCAGACTGTTCTGAGACTTACTGAACTCCGTATATTAAAAGACTACGTCTCACGTACACACATTGAAAATACACGCATATACATGAATACACACACAATGAAAGACAGTGAAAATTCAACATTGTAAAAAGCCCCCCAAAACTGTTGTGGCAGAAGTCAACATCTGAGATTGAAACAAGACATTTACGGCCGTAAATAGACTACACCCAGCAGCACAGAAAGGAAAACATATGTAGGTTAGGTTTGACGAAGAAGTCGAACCATTTCTCCTGCCAAACAATACTGATGTAAGATAGTCGATCCTTACATTATAACAAACACTAACCAAAACCTGTAATATATGTCCTTTAATATATTAATTTTTTTTTATGTTCTAAAATGTTATTTACCTCATTTATAAATTAATTCAATTCTTCGATCTTTCTGGGCAAATATATCTATCACATTTTCATAGAAATCTTCTCTTTTCATCAATTGTTGTAATAAATCTTTTTCAATTAACATTAGTGCTAACCCAGACAGTCTTCTTTCTCCTGTCGCATTTCTTTGGTATGTTTTGATTCTACTTAATGCAGAAAAGGATCGCCCTACAGAAGCAGTGGTAGACGGAATTGTCAAAATCAACTTGCACAGATTGAAGAGTTCAAGCATAGATTCAACAAGGTCACTGCTGTAAATGTAACTCATTAAATGACTTACACTTCGCTTTTAAAAATATTTCATTGAATACATCACATTGAGTTCACTTTGTAATCGTATTACATCAAAAAATCTGCCATAAGTGATTTTTAAAGAATCTATAGAGTCCACAGGAAATTGTTTGCAATACTCATCAACTTTGTTGAAATTCAAAAGTTCCATGAATTTAAACTCTTCTGAGGATGAATATCGTGCTTTTATTTGGTCAACTGCTGTACTGATAATTTTGTTATAAAGCATTCTATAATGTCGTTGGGGCTCAATAGATATATTTTTGGATCTTTGAATTCCAATTCCTGCATCGACTCCATATTTTTCCCCTAACATATCATAAAAGATTGAAAAATTATCAAGTTTGTTTTCGAGTACAGTTCTAGTTTTATCTATTTGCTCTTTACAATACACTATGTCATGACTTTTACTCTGGAGGATGTTAAATAAGACGTCAGTAAAAGAAAAAAATGTCACTGAATACTTCTAACAAAAATAAGAAATCAGGAGCTTTTAAAGTGTGTAAGAATTCAATTGCTGAATTTATGGTGGTATCATTCCATGCTTCAGGATTTTCAATGGTATGTTCAAAAAGGCTGATTATGAAATTATAATTTTCCTTTGTGGTAATAATGAGACGTGAGGAGTAATTCCATCTAGTTGCTGTTGCCTTCGGAAATCTTTTTTTGACTGTTATCTAATGCATTAGCCCTTTTCGGTGATTTCGTAAAAAATGTACCCAGTCCGTTTAATGTAGAAAAAATATCTTGCATTCTTTCATAGCAGAGCATGATTGTGAAAGAACTAAATTTAGGATATGGGCACAACAATGAATAAAGATCGCACATTCATATTTCTTTCTTATTTTTGCCTGTAACCCATTTAATTGTCCTGCCATTGAAGCGGCACCATCATATGTCTGTGCAATCAATTTGTTTCCACATTACCACGTCTCAATGCATTTAAAAACATGTTCAGATAAAGCATTTGCAGATCGATCTGCACTAACATCACTAAAACCGATAAATCGTTCTTTCGTCTCACAGTCTTCTGTAACATAACGTAAAACTGTTGACAGTTTTGAATATGCTGAGACATCAGATGTCTCATCAACAAGAATAGAAATAAACTTAGCTTGCTCAATTTCCTTTTGCATCTCATTCAACATAACTTTATGAATTGCATCGATCAAGTCATTTTGAATTCTGTTTGACAAACCGGTGAAGATAGAAGCTGTATCTAGATGACTTTCCATTTTTTTTTGTCATATTTACTGATTAAATATACGAGTTCTTTATAATTTCCACGATTATTAGAGCCTTCAGATTCAAAATGACCCCGAAACGATAATTCCTGGAGGCCTAAAAAAATAATAACAACGATCAATCGTTGCAGAATGGATCTGTTTCGTCTAACTTTCTCATTATGATGTTGTATGCTTTGATTTTTACATGCATCTAATTGTAAGTCTATACAAACATTCTCGAATATTTTAAGATCTATCAAAGATTTTATATGCCTTTGAGAACGCTCGTGCTTTAGCATAGCCATATGTAAATTATTTAAATCATCATAGCCTTTATCATTCCAAACATTCTTTTCTAAGCAAAAAAGAAAACAAGGTCAACAGAATAATTTATTAAGTGTAGCACTTCCAGTTAACCATTTTTTTCTTCATACAAATTAACCTGAAATTGTCTCGTAAATTTTTTGTTGTAGATTCTCAAAGTAGGTAAATTCGGTATTGGTCTCCCACCGTTTATAATTAATTGTTTTCCATCGAAGTCTCTTTCCGAAAAACTATTTCTCAAAATATCGTTTATAACACACATTTCACTCATTTCGAAAAAAAAGTAACACACGTGTAAGCGTCTGCGTAAATTGTAAGTGAATTTCAACAAAACGGAAAATAACGTTAATTTAAGATTAATTAGCTACTTCTGAAATAAGAAATATAATATAGATAATATTTTTATTTTCAGAACACTCTAAAAGTATAATAGTGCAAACAGATGTTTTGGATTAAAAAAATTCAAACTTACCGCCAGGCTTTTCCAAGACTTATAGCTAACTCAAGAACTGCTCTAATTCCGGTCAAAAACTGAAACCAGCTTAGCAACAATTCTACACTAACAAAGAGACAGAGAGTGGGTGTCATGCAATTTTCTCAAAGCATGACTTGCTACAATAAATTTGTCGAGTCACTGATAGAGAGAGGAAGGGAGTACAAAATATTTCAAATGCGCTATCGTCTTAGCATATCTTTTAACAAGTCACTAAGAGGGAGAGAGAGAGGAAGGAAGGACAAACTAGCAGAGACAGATAGGGAGTGTCTCTCATGCTGGTCTTCTCAAAGCATGACTTCTCAAAGCAAAAGTACTAGTCACTGAGAGAGGGGAAGGGGAGACAGAATATTTCGAAAACAACTGGACGGATTTTCTTTGAAACAAAGTAACTATTTTATCTAATTTTCCGATGATATGGAAAAATATCACAGAACATGCAGCGCATACCTTGCATACCTGAGAGTGCACGCCCTTGATATATTTATTTATTTATTTATGTGTTTCAGCCAAGTGGCTGCGGTCATGTTTTGCAAGATTTTTGATGTGAAATCGTGTGTTGAAACAGATGTTGTACTTGGGGATGGTCATATTGCCAGTTTAGCCAATAAAAACACACGCACTGTATATTTGGTGTTAATTTGCTTCAGCTTTATATTACATTAATCTTAATCTTATTTCGGCCAGAGTTCTTTCGTCACACTTCTGTGACCTCATCAGTGGTCCTTTGTTTCCTTCCTTCTTATGTGTGTCTCACCTTGCTAAATATCAGCCATTTTGTATTTTGTATTCCTATTGTATGTGTCTACGCATGCGTGTCCTTCAATGTGTCTGTGTCTTTTGTAAGTGCATGTGTGTATGGGGAGTGTCTGTATCACCTATATACTCTGTTAATACGTGTTCGTTTGTATTTGTTTTTATTTATTTATTTATTCATGTGTGTGTGTGTTTTTTTTGTTTTCGTGTTTAATTAAATTTTGTTAACGTATGTAGTATTTAATTCCATTTGTTTATCTATGTATTGTATTATACTTTGTTCATATTATTATTGGTTTATGGGTAACATGTTGTCACATGCTGTGGTTTGTGGTTTGTTAGTGGTGTGTGTTAGTGTTCCATTCTAGTTTCCTATTCAGGCTAGGTTTCTCTTCTATTATGTGTGTAGCTTCAGTAATTTGTCTAAGTGCTGCATCACTGCTATGTGTAGATAAGATTTTAATTTCTATGTTGTTGATTGAGCCTCTATGTTCTTGCTCAGCGTGCTGGTACAGAACTGATGAGTTCTTCCCTTCTTTAAGTTCCCTTCAATGTTCGTTTGCCCGCTCCCCTATGCTCCTTGCTGTTTCGCCTACATATGTCATTGTCTTATTTCTGCATCGTCCCTCTGTACATCTTATACTATAGACCACATTTCTGGTTTTGCAGTTCGTTTGTGGGCTAAATCTACATACGATACAGTTCCTATCAGTGCAGGGGGTTCTACTGAAAGGGTATGTTCTACTGATAAGGGATTTAATAGGGTTGCCTGGCCTTTCAACAACCTTAATTCTTAGCTTAAGTTTGTCTAGGGCCCTTCTAAAGCGGTACGCCAGTTCGCCTCTAGGGGTGGTGTCGACGAACATGACGCTCTGGTACTTGTGGCTATCGTACCATGAGCTTGCCTTCCCTATTTTCTTCTTAGTCCTTTCTATGGTGTTCCATGATTTGCTCCTATAGAGTGGGCAAATCCCATTCCTATCGTTGCGTTTGATTGTTTCAAACTTCTTCATAGCTCCTTTGTATACCCTGATCCTTTCTTTATGGCTGTAACCTGAGAACTGCATGCGGTGGACGAAATGTTGTATATGTCTCTTTAATTCTGTAGGGTCGCACATGCAGGAGACATTTCGCATTACTCTGACGAGGTCTGCCATCAATATGTTGAATTTGGCATTGTCCGCAATAGCCGAGTTCCGGTGGATCAGGTATTTGGAGGCCATAGGTTTTGTATAGTGTGAATGGAGGATTCTGGTTTTATTGTTCTTAGTTTCTAGCCAGAGTTCAGTATCTAATACAGGTAATCTATGGTTAGGGTGTTTAGTAGGGTAGTCTATCGTAACTTTAATATTCTGGTGGATGGAGTTAGCTATTTGCTGGATGCTCTCCATAGTCTTAATTTCTATTTCTATTTCAGGGTTACTCTCTTGTGGGGGTGTCTTTACCACTAAGTTGATATCATTCACGAGTATGGAGTTCTGTGTCAGGCGTTCCTTAAGCCTTCTGTCCCACCATACCGTGAAGAGATTGGCCACATCACCGGCGATACTAACACCGATGGCTGCCCCCTCGTCCTGGGCGTATAATTTGTTGTTAAATTTAAAGGTGTGGCCTTTTAGGGTGACCTTTATACAAGCTCCTAGTGCATGTGCGATCATTTTCTTTACCTGGTGGATATTAGTGGGGGTCCGTATGGCTCTGGTCCATCCACTCCATCTCTCTATAGGGGTTTTCCTAGCCATAGAGGTAATTGTGGGTGGTCTACCTCTTAGACGTCTACTAGGGCAGAAATCTCTAAGGTCGTATCTATCTAGATATACATCGCCCTGGCTAGAAACTAAGAACAATAAAACCAGAATCCCCCATTCACACTATACAAAACCTATGGCCTCCAAATACCTGATCCACCGGAACTCGGCTATTGCGGACAATGCCAAATTCAACATATTGATGGCAGACCTCGTCAGAGTAATGCGAAATGTCTCCTGCATGTGCGATCCTACAGAATTAAAGAGACATATACAACATTTCGTCCACCGCATGCAGTTCTCAGGTTACAGCCATAAAGAAAGGATCAGGGTATACAAAGGAGCTATGAAGAAGTTTGAAACAATCAAACGCAACGATAGGAATGGGATTTGCCCACTCTATAGGAGCAAATCATGGAACACCATAGAAAGGACTAAGAAGAAAATAGGGAAGGCAAGCTCATGGTACGATAGCCACAAGTACCAGAGCGTCATGTTCGTCGACACCACCCCTAGAGGCGAACTGGCGTACCGCTTTAGAAGGGCCCTAGACAAACTTAAGCTAAGAATTAAGGTTGTTGAAAGGCCAGGCAACCCTATTAAATCCCTTATCAGTAGAACATACCCTTTCAGTAGAACCCCCTGCACTGATAGGAACTGTATCGTATGTAGATTTAGCCCACAAACGAACTGCAAAACCAGAAATGTGGTCTATAGTATAAGATGTACAGAGGGACGATGCAGAAATAAGACAATGACATATGTAGGCGAAACAGCAAGGAGCATAGGGGAGCGGGCAAACGAACATTGAAGGGAACTTAAGGAAGGGAAGAACTCATCAGTTCTGTACCAGCACGCTGAGCAAGAATATAGAGGCTCAATCAACAACATAGAAATTAAAATCTTATCTACACATAGCAGTGATGCAGCACTTAGACAAATTACTGAAGCTACACACATAATAGAAGAGAAATCTAGCCTGAATAGGAAACTAGAATGGAACACTAACACACACCACTAACAAACCACAAACCACAGCATGTGACAACATGTTACCCATAAACCAATAATAATATGAACAAAGTATAATACAATACATAGATAAACAAATGGAATTAAATACTACATACGTTAACAAAATTTAATTAAACACAAAAAAAAACAAAAAAAACACACACACACACACACATGAACAAATAAATAAATAAAAACAAATACAAACGAACACGTATTAACAGAGTATATAGGTGATACAGACACTCCCCATACACACATGCACTTACAAAAGACACAGACACATTGAAGGACACGCATGCGTAGACACATACAATAGGAATACAAAATACAAAATGGCTGATATTTAGCAAGGTGAGACACACATAAGAAGGAAGGAAACAAAGGACCACTGATGAGGTCACAGAAGTGTGACGAAAGAACTCTGGCCGAAATAAGATTAAGATTAATGTAATATAAAGCTGAAGCAAATTAACACCAAATATACAGTGCGTGTGTTTTTATTGGCTAAACTGGCAATATGACCATCCCCAAGTACAACAACATATATATATATATATATATATATATATATATATATATATATATATATATATATATATATATGGGAGAATGTACGAAAAAACAACAGACAAGGACAGGTGGTGTAAACAACAAAAGGATGTATTAGTATGACGCTCGGGAATACGGAAAGTCTTTAACGTTTCGAGCTACGCTCTTCAACAGAAAGAATACGGAGACAAGGAGGAAAACACGGAGAAAAAAAATTGAATAGTGTTCGGTCAACGGTCAATCATAGCTATGGCTGACCGGAAGTTAGAAATTTTTTTACACAGGAGAGCTAAGAAAAGGGGGAGATAACGAAAGGGGGAGATAACAAAAGGGGGAGAAAGAACGGTGATCGAAGAACGAGGGGCTGTGTGTGTGAGAGATAGAATGCTGGTGATCTTGACGTATGCATGTGTGAAAATGGGGAGGGGAGAAAGGAGTTGGTCAGTTGTAGTGTGTGCGTGGTGTGATGTGAGGGTGTTGGAAGGTGGGGAAGGCATGGGTGGAGTGTGGGTTAGGCTGAGGGTGGGGGTAGAGGTGGGGGTATATGGGTAGGTAGTGGTGGTGGGTGTAAGGAATTGGATGGGGTGGAGTGAGAAGGTGGATGTAAGAGGGGGAAGGTGGGTATGGGAGGGGGGGGGAGAAAGAGAGGAAGAGAAAGAGAGTGAGAGAGAAGAGAGTGAGAGTGAGAGAGAGGGAAAGAGAGAAGAGAGTGAGAGAGAGAGTAAGAGAGAAGAGAGTGAGAGAGAGAGGAAGAGAGAAGAGAGTGAGAGAGAGTAAGAGAGTAAGGGTGAGAGAGTAAGAGAGTAAGAGTGAGAGAGGGGAGAGTAAGAGAGAAGAGAGTGAGAGAGAGTAAGAGAGAGGAGAGAAAGAGTAGGGGTGAAGAGAAGTGGGAGTGAAGAGAAGTAGGAATGAAGAGAAGTAGGAAGCGAAGTAGGAGTGAAGAGAAGTAGGAGTGAAGAGAAGTAGGAATGAAGAGAAGTAGGAATGAAGAGAGGTAGGAGTGAAGAGAAGTAGGAGTGAAGAGAGGTGAAGAGACGTACAGAGATGTAGGAGTCGGAGCAGGAGGGGGAGGTGGGGGAGGAGAGGGGAGAGATGGGTGGTAGGATGGGAGGGTGGGGGAGAGAGGCAGGGGGAGAGAGGCAGGGGAGGGGGTTAGATGAAGAGGGGAGGGGAGTTGAGCCCATGTGGCGCAAAGGAGCGAAGAGAGAAGATTAATCCCTGTTCACGGCGCAAATGGGAGTCCGGGTGGACAATCCAAACACGGACAGGTGTTGCTGCAAGGAGTGACCGGCAGAACGGAAATGGCGTGACACCGGAGTGTCATTGCCAACGTTGATGTCTCGGAGGTGTTCCGCGAATCGGTCGGCCAGACGGCGCCCCGTTTGTCCGATGTACAGAGAATGGCAGAGAGAGCAGGAGATACAATAGATAATGTTAGTGGAAGTGCAGGTGAAGGAGTCGGTGATGGGTGCTAGTGAGGAGGGTGGTGTTGGAGAGGTAAAGGTAAGTGCGGCAGCGTGGGCGGGAGCAAGGGAACGAGCCAGGTTGGGAGGTTGGGTTGGGGAAGAAGCTGTGGACCAAGAAGTCTCGTAGGTTATGGGCTCGTTTGAAGGAGGGGAGGGGTCGATTAGGGAAGATGTGGGAGGTGGAGGGCTCGGACTGGAGGCGCCGGAAAGCTCGGAGAATGGAATATATATATATATATATATATATATATATATATATATATATATATATATATATATATATATATATATATATATATATATAAGCAATAAACTGAAGAAAAGAGACCCGTCTTCAAAGGTGTGTGTTAAACATCCAATTCACTGTTACGTCAGTTGAATACCATTTAAATATGGGTATAATGCAATTACAAAGACAAATTAAATAGAAGGATATTATTGACTATCCAATAATTTATTTATATTATAATATTACATAATATACTATGAATATAAAATTACATAAACAATTATTTAAAAAAATCATAAAAGGCCAACAAATTGTTTCGACTTACCGTAAATCCTCGAGTATAATCCGCATTTCCCCCCAAAATTTAAATGTCAAAATCCTAGTGCGTACTATATACGAGCTTAAAAATAAAAATAATATTTTCTAAGCAATGTGCTAGTATCTATTTGCTCTTTGGCAATGTTTATTCAGACGCATTTTGTGATGTCAGGCGCGAAAATACCTTAAGCTATATTTATTTTTCACTGACGTTATTACTGTTATTTCTTTATTTTCTGCAAAGCGCACAAAAAAGCTACACGTTTGCATTATGTTATATATACAATAATAATAAAGAACGTTACTGTATATATGTTTACAAACCAAGGACGTTATATAGACCCCCTTGACTCAAGTTAGAGAAGGGGTGCGTATTATACACAAGGTTTAGGTTTTTCAGAGGTACAGCCCCATAAAAATCCCCTGCGTATTATACTTAAGGGCGGACTATACTCGAGGATTTACGGTATATACATTTTCTGATACGCATACACAATAACAGTTCCCTTATATATAAGTCACTTCAGGGTCATGGTTTAAAGATGAACGAAATTCCGTGTGAAAGCACGGTTGGATTGTAAAAATTAATTCAAATATCAATGTATTATGAGCCTGAGCGTTAACTACTCAATCATATATCAATTACAATTAAAAAACAACAAAAGCAGTCTAATGGACGATACAACCAAGTAAGTGCAATCCACAACTATCAAAATTCACTTCATTACATCTCAAACACATACCAATCGAAACTTCTGGAACTCTTGACAGAGATCTAGTTTCGTTTTCAAGACATCTACATCTACCCCATGCAGCTCTCTCAGGTCGTTCGGGAGGATATTGAAGAGCTGTGGTCCTTTAAAGCCCAGGCTGTTGCAATATCTTGTCCTATATTTTGATGGCAAAGTTGGAATTTTTGGCACTATGCAGTGGCACCCTGTTCTAGCGTTAATATAACTCTCAATGTCCCGCATACGCTCCAGGGAATAGAGTCTCAATCTCTTGAGTCTTTCCCAGTAGTTTATATGCTGCATAGAGGCTATCTTCTTCGTGTAGCTTCCTTGGATTGCCTCAAGTTCTGTAATTAATTTTACACTAGTTGGTGACCATAGTATATATATATATATATATATATATATAAGCAAACAGGGTGGCGCTACAATGGATAGTGTTTTCGCCCAGTTTTCGTCTAAGTTTTCCCTTCGTTGTGTTCTATATTCTATACAGAGAGAGAGAGAGAGAGAGAGAGAGAGAGAGAGAGAGAGAGAGAGAGAGAGAGAGAGAGAGAGAGAGAGAGAGAGGATGTGCTGTTTTTTATAGCCTCAGTTTTTTTGTCTATTACATCGTCTTTTACACGAATCCCCATGTAAGTGTCATTTCAAACATATGGCATTTACTTTACGAAACCTATTTCTCACACGGTGCATTTTTATTGCAAGGTTCGGCACACCCAATTTCAACACCCAGTCAGCAACTACTACAACTACTATTCCTACCCCATCCACTTCAGTTATATAGTTTAGACAGAAGGAAATAAATGGTGCCTCTGACATTCGCATGATCTCCAAGTCTAGTGAGATTGCTACATTTGTGACTGCTGACATATATCTCCTGATGTATTTTGTTCACTATAATTATGTGTACTAGACAAAATGATATAGGATACTGCCTTTTGAACAAAGAAGTAATTGTTACTTTGTTCTTTTCCTTTTCTTTCACAAAATCTTGAAGCTTGATGTATACCCTCAGGTCAGACATGATTGGATAATCGTTTCTAAGTGACTATCTTCATCGTTGTCATCAAAGATGTTCTGTGACCATGTCATCTTTTTTTCTGTCTTATCTAATATATAAAATAGAGATGTGTGTATTCACTTTTCATGGGAAAACGGCTTCACCAATTACTCCCATACTTGTGATGCATGAATAATCTGATCTCGGACATATAATAGGGTCTTCATTTGATTTTTTTTTTTTAATTATTAAAAATAAAAAATATTGCTTTTTATTCACGTCTTTCAAAGATCTTTAAATATTTACTTCCGGTTGTCTAGCGTCAGTGACGTAACATATCTCTTTATGTATATCTCTCTATCTATCTCTATCTATCTCTATCTCTGTAACATATCTCTCTATCTATATTTCTTGTTTTCACTTTCATTTTCCACACGTTATTCTTTTCACTTTCATTTTTCATATGCCATTGTTTAACTTCCATGTTATTATTTTCACTGTAACCTAAGTTTTGAATATCTATTTACAAACAAACAATGACAAATTACTGACAGAAAGAAGTTCACAATTATTGATGTAAGTAATTTCATAATTTACTGACAAAAGTATCTTCATAAATTTCACTTCAATCCGTACGGTCTTCTGTTTTTCTGTTGTTGACGGTTTCTTTCTGGTTCCTTCGATACTGGCTCTTTAATTCACTGAGTGACAAATTTCGCTTCAACCCATACAATACTTTATTTTCCCTTTACATTTATTATTTACTTTATGTCCGTCGTATAAAGAAATATGTAAAAGCTATTTAACGCTTTTTTGGGGCCTGCAATCGCCTATATTATTGATTCTGTTATTATTGTTTTAAAATTATTACACTAGATAATAACAGAGTCAACATCTTCGCAAATTATTTTTTTCGTGAATTATTTTTTCTCGTGAATTATTTGCTCCGTATTGAAATATAAATGTGTGTATATATATAAATATATATATATATATATATATATATATATATATATATATATATATATATATATATATATATATATATATATATATATATATAGTTTTAGGGAAAATAACTAATTTTCAAGAACTCATCGATGAAAATCCACTATCACATATAGAAAAATTAATAATTAAAAGCACAATAAATGAGTATAATATAAAGTAAAGTAAATATCATAAGATAAATATAATAAAAAGATTACACGTGTTTCATAACCAATTTTCAAATAGAAAAGAAATTTAAATCGATTAAAATCAATTGAAATTATCGAAAATAAATTCTATTCAAAAATATAGCTACTCGTCAGATCGTAAGTAGAACAATAATTAGATATATATCTCAACCAACAATAAGTACCAAATGAATTAATATGAAATACTTATTATATAAAGATAGAAAAATTATTTTTAAAATATCATAATATCTAAATAATAACCATTCAATAATCATCCCTTCATCCATTATAATAACATGTATATTATATACAAAAAACATCTTACATAAATTATCATTGTTTTAAATACAAGTTGAACGAAGTTTAAGTTTAAAATAATAATGAAGATAAAATTAATACCGGTGTAATAGTTAAAGCTATACTATTTAAAGCTAAAGACGTTTATTTAATTATAATTAAAGATCAATTGAATAATAGAAAAATACAAGATTATTTATTTCTACAAACGTAATAATAAAAAAATATGAATGAAAAAATTATGAATGGAAAAATTATGAATGAAAAAATTAGGAAAGAAAAAATTATTAAGAATAAAAGATTAAACTTTATATATATATACAAAGTTTTGATTTAAAAAAACTTTAACGATATTATAAACTATAAAGATTAATAATTAATCAAATATTATTAATAAAAAATAATCGAAAATATATCAACACTATTCAAATCGAAGTTCTAATATTAAGTTGAAATGAAACTATAACTTCTAAATAATTTAGTGTTAAATAAGTTATCTATTAAAAATAATCTATAAAGAACCAAATGAATAGTATAAAAACAAGAATACATATTATTTTCAAATAGTAGAAAATCTTTAGCAAAGTGACACTACGATTTTGATTAGACTAAATCAATAGTAGTATCTTAGTTTATTTCATAATATTATTTAATTTACGACTATTAGTATTATTATTTATTTATTATATATTAGAATTTAATATTTATTAATATGTTTTATAAGATAACTATAGTTTTTTGTTCTTTTTATGTTGTTAGTTATATAAATTTTAAATTTTTCATTCATTTATTTAAGTATTATTATTTCATTCATGCTTTCGTATTCTATTCTCTATATTAACGTTCTATTTTAACGTAGTATTTTCGCGCGAACTCTTGCTTAAAACGCTATAGCTATTAGATAACGTCTTAGTTTTCAGTTTGAATTACGGAAAAATTTGGATAAGTACTGTTTTCACTTTGCTAAAGATTTTCTACTATTTGAAAATAATATGTATTCTTGTTTTTATACTATTCATTTGGTTCTTTATAGATTATTTTTAATAGATAACTTATTTAACACTAAATTATTTAGAAGTTATAGTTTCATTTCAACATAATATTAGAACTTCGATTTGAATAGTGTTGATATATTTTCGAATATTTTTGATTATTAATATTTGATTAATTATTAATCTTTATAGTTTATAATATCGTTAAAGTTTTTTTAAATCAAAACTTTGTATATATAAAGTTTAATCTTTTATTCTTAATTTTTTCTTTCCTAATTTTTTCATTCATATTTTTTATTATTACGTTTGTAGAAATAAATAATCTTGTATTTTTCTATTATTCAATTGATCTTTAATTATAATTAAATAAACGTCTTTAGCTTTAAATAGTATAGCTTTAACTATTACACCGGTTAAATATGTATTAATTTTATCTTCATTATTATTTTAAACTTAAACTTCGTTCAACTTGTATTTAAAACAATGATAATTTATGTAAGATGTTTTTTGTATACAATATACATGTTATTATAATGGATGAAGGGATGATTATTGAATGGTTATTGTTTTGATATTATGATATTTTAAAAATAATTTTTCTATCTTTATATAATAAGTATTTCATATTAATTCATTTGGTACTTATTGTTGGTTGAGATATATATCTAATTATTGTCCTACTTACGATCTGACGAGTAGCTATATTTTTGAATAGAATTTATTTTCGATAATTTCAATTGATTTTAATCGATTTAAATTTCTTTTCTATTTGAAAATTGGTTATGAAACACGTGTAATCTTTTTATTATATTTATCTTATGATATTTACTTTACTTTATATTATACTCATTTATTGTGCTTTTAATTATTAATTTTTCTATATGTGATAGTGGATTTTCATCGATGAGTTCTTGAAAATTGGTTATTTTCCCTAAAACTATATATATTTTATATATACTTTATCTATAAGGCTCAATTTAATTTTAATTTTTTATAAATTGATTTTAATTGTGTTTTTTACCTGTAATTTTGGATTTTGTCCCTAATATTATATATATATATATATATATATATATATATATATATATATATATATATATATATATATATATATGTATATATGTATATATGTATGTATGTATGTATATATGTATGTATGTATGTAAGCATATGTATATAGATATGTATATTTGTATATAAGTATTCGTATATATGTATATATATATATATATATATATATATATATATATATATATATATATATATATATATATATATATATATATATATATCAAAATGCTGTGTTATAATACTATTCCACAGCAATACCAACAATCCAACATAGCTCCATCATCAGTTGTCCCACGGATATCATTATGGTTTCGACACCTGAGCAGTACCATTCAATCCGGCTGTGTCAACAGCACTAAAATAAGTGTTCTTTGAGAACAAACAAACCAAAGAAACCACAGCTTTAAAGCACGTTTACCCTATGTACAACAGTATGTATATATGTATATATATAGGTTCAAAAAAGAAAAACGACAGAAAACAACAAAAAACAACAACGTGAGGACGTGATACAGATTGTGTTACTGGATGCTCGGTAAAGGAAAGAAAGAGAATTTGACGTTTCGAGCGGAGCTCTTCGTCGGAAACATAGGACAGTCCAAAGAAGGGAAGAAGGAGGAAGAAAAAATCGCCAACGATATCCACGAGGTTATATTGTAGAATGACCGGAAGGGAAAGGGTGGAGAAAAAGTTCTTTCTAAGACAGGAGAGTGCATGTGTATATATATATATATATACGTGTATAGGTATATATATATACGTGTATACATGTATATATATATATATATATATATATATATATATATATATATATATATATATATATATATATATATATATATATATATATATATATATATATATCATCATAAATATACAGGGATTAGCATTGAGTTGCTTCTCCAACATACTGAAAATTTAGAAATAGCAGTCAAAGAACTACTGATTCTAAACTACAAATTTTTCTCTAAAACGGATGGCGATATTTATGGCACACATGGAACAAAAAACCGGAGGGAAAAGCGTAAACAAAACAAGTCTTTAGTTAATTGGATACGAATCGTTTCATGGTTAAGCGAATGAAAATTTCACTATTCCAATCTTCAGCCCAAATATTCTGATAAATTTGAAAGTGTCTCTAAAAAAATTCACCGTAATTTTTGGCCATGCGACACCAAAAATCAACGATAAGAAAGGCACTTACGAATTCATCGGCTAGTGAGTTCAGGCATCTCACCTCAAAGAAATCCATTCCATGTGCGTCACAAATATCAGTATGTTGGAGAAGCAACTCAATGCTAATCCCTGTATATTTATGATGATAAATGGTTTTACCGATAAAGGTTTTTTCATACTGAACTACTTGGCAAAATTGTTAATTATTAATTCTATTATTAATTGACGATTCCCTGCCCTTATTCTTGTATATTTTATATTTGATATCTCTAAGTTAGATGGTTAAACCGTAATCCCTCCACACGGGACTTCTTTTCATACGGGACTATTTGTGACGCACATGGAATGGATTTCTTTGAGGTGAGATGCCTGAACTCACTAGCCGATGAATTCGTAAGTGCCTTTCTTATCGTTGATTTTTGGTGTCGCATGGCCAAAAATTACCGTGAATTTTTTTAGAGACACTTTCAAATTTATCAGAATATTTGGGCTGAAGATTGGAATAGTGAAATTTTCATTCGCTTAACCATGAAACGATTCGTATCCAATTAACTAAAGACTTGTTTTGTTTACGCTTTTCCCTCCGGTTTTTTATTCTATGTGTGCCATAAATATCGCCATCCGTTTTAGAGAAAAATTTGTAGTTTAGAATCAGTAGTTCTTTGACTGCTATTTCTAAATTTTCAGTATGTTGGAGAAGCAACTCAATGCTAATCCCTGTATATTTATGATGATAAATGGTTTTACCGATAAAGGTTTTTTCATCCTGAACTACTTGGCAAAATTGTTAATTATTAATTCTATTATTAATTGACGATTCCCTGCCCTTATTCTTGTATATATATATATATATATATATATATATATATATATATATATATTACGTATATATTTGTATATATATATATGTGTGTATATATATGTATATATATATATATATGTATATATATATAATAATAATATAAAGATATAGATATATGCATATATCCATACATACATGTACACACCTACATCTATATGTATACATACATGCATATATGGGTACAAGACTTTAAAAAACATTAAACACAATGAGAAACGAAAACGAAAACAAAAACTAAAACATAAAAACATATATATCAAAAATATATATATACTACCCATACGGTATGTTACTTGCCGACATTTTAAATTTGGACGCATGTCTACATGAATTTAAAAGTTCGCGTCTTTGGTTTAGAGCTTTCTTATCTTGGAATAAGATATGCAGTTTTCCCAACAAGCACAGATCGCATTTCATAAGTTTTTTCGTTCGCAAGCTTAACTGCGTGTGTATGTGTATGTGTATAAATTTGTATTCATGTATATATTTGTGTCTTGCAAATATATACCTATATACGTAGATTATCTGTACATATGCATCTGTGTATTTTGATGTATATATATATATATATATATATATATATATATATATATATATATATATATATATATATATATATATATATATATATATATATATATATAAATTGTGGATAGTCTAGTATGCATATATACTATTGTAATTTCATTTTATTTTGAATGCAGCGTATATTTAATTTAATTTTATTTTATTTTAATGTGTTAATTCGAATATAATTAATTATTTACAATATGTATTTTGAGCCCATTTTTCTATTTATGGTTTTCTTCGATTTTTAAAAAATAGGATGAATCTATATTAAATTCATTTTTTTGTTCATTGCGCATCCATAACCGTTATTTAAAACGACCAATCAAACAGATCTATGTGTTTCAAATTTTATATTACTTTTGATTGCATTGTCATTCCTTTCCCATTTCTAACAGAACTGTCCGATGAACGGGAACGTGAAACTCCGAGTAACAGTCTTTTGTTATATTTCTGCTGCTTTTAAATAAAGTATATATATATATATATATATATATATATATATATATATATATATATATATATATATAGATAGATAGATAGATAGATAGTTAATCCCGAAAACTGTAGTAAATGTTTTGTCTCAAGTATTTCAATTTATGTAGTAATTTATATAATATTTCATGTCGTACTTTTTCATGCAAAAGAAAGCGGTGAGACGTATTTTCTTTATCAACAAACTTTAATTGCCAAAATCTAATTAATTCGTTAATAAACAATAACTAGTTGCATTCATTATATGTGTTAACCATATTGGTAAGGTTATCTGCGAAGCTGTTTTCGATCTTTTTTGTTGGTTGTAAGTTTTTTGATTTTCTTTTTGCTTAATCTAATTTGATTATCCCTCATCAAGTGCTCATGGCAATGGATTGTGATTGGCTTAGCCTGTGGATTAACGACTGAAGTTTATCGGTTCGTTATCGTTTCTGTAATCGCTGTGTTCACAAGGCTGGTTTGGTATTTAAAAGCAGTTCTGCTCACCCTAATTTTGTTCTTTATTTTTTGCTCCTTCAGTGGCATAACATAGGGTGAAGAAGGTAGCGGGGGATGTTACTTCATAACTACACACTGTCTGTCTTTTTGTCTGTCGGTCTGATTGTCTACCAGTCTGTCTGTCTTCAAATAAGCGGAAAACCTCTTATTCGACCTGCTTCTAGCAAAATTTCCTTCAAAATCACATCATATCAACTTTATATTATTATTTATTATTTCTTAAAGGCATTCTGGCTCATCTAATTAATCGATATATATATATATAAAAACAATTTTTAAATTAAAAACTAAACAGCTGGGATACTTTTAATTTGTTGATCAGTTGGATCTATTTCAAAACGGGGGCACCAGTATTTTCTTAACGAAACACTAACGAAACACTTTGAAACTTGGGACACTGGTAGAATGTGTCATATAAAACATCTTTTACTCTTAGTCTTCTTAACAAAAAAACGTACATCGCAAGTTATTCCATGTTAAAGTTGTCGTATTTCTGTAATTTCAACCAATCACTGATGTCTATTCAGCTAAATAGAGTTACTGCTGGGCGGTCATAAAAATGTTATTCCCTGTGACATTTTTCATCCGGTTTAATCGTAATTTATACGCATATATTGTTTATATAATAAATTACGCTGTGCGTATCTATGTGTGTAACAATTTTAGAGTTCGGATTCTAGAGTTAGGGTTAGTTTTAGGGTTAGGGTTAGGGTTAGGGCTAGGATTAATACGATATACACCGTTGCAGCGCTAACTGTTTAGTAGAAATTATCGAAATAAGACAATTTTTTACATGAAATAAATTCGAATACAAAATTTTTTTTCTGTTCTATAACACAAAATAGATAAGTATACAAAGTTTGAAAGTCTTTCGGTACCAAGAACACTACATAAAACATAAATGAAAACTGGTGCCCCCGTTTTGAAATAGATCCGATCAGTTTAACTGGACTAGAACTAAGCAATAGGTTTTTTTATATTTTTTACTTCGTTTCAAATTGGGTTTGACCTATACTTTTAAAGTTATACTTATTTTTCCCACTTTTTTAATATAAAAAAAGAAGAAACTATGTTGGATAATCTTATGTCTTTGACTAATAATGTCAGTTTATAAATGAAATATGGTGTGTGTCATTGTAGTGTATATTGTTTTATTGTTGCCATCAAAGATGTTCTGTAACCATGCTATCTTTTTTTTTCAGTCTTATAGTTTATATAGGGCTACCTTATGTCCTTCCTTATTTTTTAAAGACAAGATTGGATTTCAAAGGTATTATGCGGTACTTATTTCTAGCAAACCTTTAACTGTATAAGAAACCATTCTGTTGACTTCAAGCATTTACGAAAGGAAATGTATGTATGTATGTATGTATGTATGTATGTATGTATGTATGTATGTATGTATGTATGTATGTATGTATGCATGCATGTATGTATATATATATATGTGTGCGTGCGTGTGTGTGTGTGTGTGTGTGTGTGTGTGTGTGTGTGTGTGTGTGTGTAACAATAATAATTTGTGTAGTTACCAATTGTAAAAGGTAAAATTTGTTAGGTATTATGAAATGTCGGAGTCAGCAGTTGTGACGATAAAAATTTGTTGTCATAACGACATGTTGCAGGATGCAAAAGATGAACAATACATGAAGTTTTCAGGAAATATATATTTACCGTTACGTTGAAAAATACCATACCTCGACGGTTATGATAAATCCAAAAACATGCGAAGTAAAGTTTATGTTTGTGTCCTCTTCATTGTTTAGTATGTAGTGAAACTACCTCCCGCCATTAGATACAAAACTGCTATCGCCATTCTTCTCATTTAAATATAAACAAACGCGAACGTAGCGGAAAACATTAACCTTGTCATCACGTGACTGATCATTATTCGAATCGGCAACTTCTTCGAACCGTTCCCGCCAGAACGCAAACTGACCAATCACAGCCCTTAATAAGGGTCACGTGATAGAGTGTATTTCTGATATCTGGTGAACCAATAGTTTGTTATAAATAGCTTTAACTCGGCGGCCAAATTTGTCTCGGTCCAGTTTCTCTTTGAGAACTGTTCCGTGTACCACACGACAGCAGCAGCAGCAGTTCCAGCGACCACTTCAACAGCTTCGTCCAGCCAACGATGACCACCGCCGTCGCCACATCAGCAACAAGAGTCTACGACTACTAACCAGCACCATCGTCATGACCAACACGATTACTACCAAGCAGCCTCTACACCACCAGCGTCAACACGACTTACTATGTACACCAAACCAAACCTCCACGACACATCTCTCTCTTCGATTCTGTTAGGTGACTCAGCTTCACCACGATAAATAAACAGACAAGAAATACTCAGCCAGCGACGAACATCTGTATAACAAGAATCACGGCCCGGCATCGATGCCACGACATCACAACTAGTGATCAGCCCTGCCACACTCAGCCAACTCACTTCACATACAGATTCATATTATTGTGTACCCAAGAACAGGTATAATTGCTCACGTGTTATTGACTCTTTCTCTCTGCTGTAATAACTCACATACACATACATGTATCACTCACATACACACTTTTCTTTGTATGACGGCCTGTCTTTGATTATGTTCTTATATGTCGCATTCACACTCGCACACAGACATACATCTTTAACGCTACAATAAATATTTCTGTTATTCATCTTATACGGTTGTGGTCTTTCATTACTGGTCATCTATGTTATCGTCGCATAACATATCATGTATATCATCGTTTGATATATATATTTTGTGTTCGACCGTGTGACACGTTTAAATAAAAGGAGTCCTCTGTTTTTCCATTCGTCACCATTTCTCCTTTTTGAGTTCGCACGGTCGTTCCTTACAAGTAGTAATTACAGAGAGTGATGGAATGATATTGTAAGAGAATAGAATTAAAGCTAGTGAGAGTTGTAGGGTGTGGGACGTTGTCTCACAGTTGCTGACAGTAAACTTCATTTCCCTCTAGCCAAGGTTCTAGCTGGTCAGCCAGACTTCATTCTCGCTGAGTCGTCATCATGTGACTGGACTCGTTGAGTCGTCACTTACTGGTGATTGAACTAACTTTTTGCTTGGGGTTTCTTGTTTTTATAACGATCCAGAAGGATAGACATATTGAGAACAATAGATTTAGTTGGTGGTCTTATCTCTATTCTAGCTTTTGGTGGAGTAGAAGAGGTTAGAAAGGGTCAAGTGGTGATGACATTATTTCGACCTAGCTAAAGGCATCTGGAAAATGTAAAACTGCTGTAACAGAAAAACCATTGTTCCACTGTGGGAAAAGTTCTGTTGCAGTGTTATTTTAAATGTGGCTATGGTGAAGATTGAATCCACTTCATGCATGCAAGATCTACTACATCGCTCTCGTCGCCAGTGAGGTTCCGGGAAAGGAAGCGAACAAACAAAGGAGACGAAGGTAAATGCCCTAAAATGTTTTTACAAAGTGAAATGCGTCTGGTGCTGTTGTCGTGGTTAATTGCTGAGTTAGCAAGGACGACAGTGTAAGCATGCTGGAGTGATGCGCGAGACGGATAATTTTCTGTTAATTACGTGACCAAACTGGGGTCTAACAGGGGGAAATTATGTCTAAACATGAGCGCAGAGCATGTGAACATCCGACGTGCTTTGAGTCGGGAGAAGAATAGAGCTGACACAGACGTGTTGCAAAACAAGGGACTAGATATGCATAATAGAGGTGCATGTGCATGAGTGCAATAGAGCTTGCAAGGCTGAGGCTAATACTAGTGCATTGATTACAAATACAGTGTACAGTGCTGAATATGCCAATGATTAATGCAGTAAGGCTGAGGCTATGAGCTGGTGCATGAAGTATTATATGCGTCAATCGTGCAGGAACAAAAGTGTGGCATGCTGGCGCATTGTAAGGGACAAACAACTTTCTCTGTGTATGCGTGACTGACCTAGGGTCTTACAGAGATGAGCTGTGTCTACAAGGGCTGTGCCTACAACAGTTGTGTCTTCAAGGGCACAGATAGCATGAAAAACAAGCGAGAAAGGCATGAGTAGTGCATGAATGTGATAGAGATAGCATTCGTGTGCGTATAAACCATGTGTGCAGATGCGTGCGCAAGGCCAGGTGCTGAGGAAAGGTGCATGCGTCTGTGTATGCAACAATACAAACATTTTCAAAGCGAACAAAAAAAAGTACATGCAAAATATGAATAATAACATGGATCATTCAAAAAAGATATGCACATGAATTTAGCTGTTTTAGTGAAACGAGTCGTCGCAGAATTTGTGCATCGCGGAATGTGTGCATCGCGGAATGTGTGCATCGCGGAATGTGTGCATTGTGGAACATGTGCTTCGCGGAATATGTACATCGCGGAATGTGTGCATCGCGGAATGTGTAACTCGTAAACAAATGAAAGTGTGCAGTGCAAACAGAACAATGAAATAAGCAAAAATAACAAACTTAGCTGAAAATAGCGTCCTTTGTGAAAAGTCTACTGCTGAAAGTGAAAACAAGATGTGCATGCTAAGAAAAAAGTTGTTGAAAGTCTATGTGAAAGTCTGATGTACGTGCAAAAGTTCATAGACAATGCAGGGTTTGTATGTTGGGACGAGACGAAAAGCGTGCGTGTGTGCCGAAAAGGTTGTATGTGCGGGCTTCCGTATTTTTTTCCAGTTAGTTTCTGGGCATGTAGCTATCAAAATGTTGCGCTTATAGGCTTTCATGGTCGGCGAATACCTCGTGCGTCGGCAGTGTTGCATTGTTGTGAAGTGCATCGTAGATTGCATCGCAGTATAGTGCTTTTTGTAGCAGGTCGATGGAGGGTGCATCTTGGTGGTGACGAAGGTTGTCATTAATTTTCCCTTTGGTTTAGCGACTGTTGATATCCTAGTTTTTTAGTTCGAATCAGCAAAAGTGCAGCGGCATCTAGCATCAGAAGGTAGTAATTCTTTCGCTCGGGGTCGCCAGTTGTGACTGTTGGTAATGCAGCTTCAGAAGGCAGCGATTCTTTTTTCACGGGGTCACCAATTGTAACGATAATATTTTTTATTTTTGTACCGATGTTTGTTATGGTGCAACGTCGTGATTGCCAGTTTGTAACGATAAAGATTTTAGTTGAAGTCGAGGGTCACCACTTGTAACGATAATAATTTGTGTAGTTACCAATTGTAAAAGGTAAGATTTGTTAGGTATTATGAAATGTCGGAGTCAGCAGTTGTGACGATAAAAATTTGTTGTCATAACGACATGTTGCAGGATGCAAAAGATGAACAATACATGAAGTTTTCAGGAAATATTTATTTACCGTTACGTTGAAAAATACCATACCTCGACGGTTATGATAAATCCAAAAACATGCGAAGTAAAGTTTGTGTTTGTGTCCTCTTCATTGTTTAGTAGTAATTACAGAGAGTGATGGAATGATGTTGTAAGACAATAGAATTAGAGCTAGTGAGAGTTGTAGGGTGTGGGACGTTGTCTCACTGTGGTGTGTGCGAGTGATTAGTAGTAAACGGCTTACCTCGTCTTCCTTCCACCGCACGAGTCTGTCCTCGCGCCTGGCCTGACCCGAAGAACGCTAGAAATAGCAGCTGCCTTTCCCTCACCTGGACGATCGCCTCGCACTTCTTCGCATCGCAATGACCCGACTCAAAAAGGGCA
This sequence comes from Octopus bimaculoides, assembly GCF_046866305.1. Lineage (NCBI taxonomy): Eukaryota > Metazoa > Mollusca > Cephalopoda > Octopoda > Octopodidae > Octopus > Octopus bimaculoides. The sequence goes on from NC_142947.1 coordinate 28,024,835, forward strand.
CGAAATCCCAATCGAGGCTCCCTCTGCCCCTCTTCCGGTCAGCTCCCAGTTCCGGTCAGCTCATGGTTCCGGTCAGCGGTCAGCTCCCCAGTTGCTGACGTCATACCACACGTCACCCTGATCTTAAATATCACGTCCGCCCCTACTCCACGTCAAAGTCCGTCATCCAACCGGGCGGGCGTCTTACGCGTCGAGATCTTCTCAAGCCAGGTGCCTCGTTTCCCTCTTCGCGCTCTTCATCCGATGAAATGACTATCCTGCGCAGGTCCAGCTTGCTGGGATGCCTCCATTTGTATTTAAACAGTGCTTTGTGCGGCACAGGTTCCTCCGCTTGTCCGGATCGGGGAGACATGTTGTACCAGAAAACTGCTTCCAGGGGCGAAATGTGCCCTCTTTCAGCCATGACCTTGATCGTCTGATGGTGCCTCTCTATGATTCCGTTGTCGTTCGGCCTATTTGCCGCTCTGAACAATCATCGCACCTTCCACCGGTCGAGCATCTCCCCCAACGCTTCCGAACGAAACGCCGCCCCGTTGTCCATCAGTAGTTCTTCCACGGGACCCCTCCCCAAGAATATCCCGTTCAATATCCGCGCAATCTCGTCAGCAATGCCTGTCCTCAAATCCCTCCAAATGGCTAGCCCGAAGTCGACCATAGTGAGAAACATTCCGTGACGGTAGTGCATCACATCCTCAGCTAGTCTCCTCCAGTTGTGCTCTACCGAGAAGTTCCCTTGCTCATGCCTACACGGGATGGGGTCAATGGACTGGCACCTGTCACAGTTCCCGATCACTTTCTTGATGCTTCTCCTAGTTATGTCAGCATCGATCATCTTTGCGAGATACAGGGTCCTATCCACTCCCAAGTGGTGCATAGCATGTAGCTTCTTCAGTTCGGAGTCATCCAGCCGACACACCGCAGCTATCCCTTTCCTTGCTTCCTCCGGCTCCTCCAACCACGCCCTTTTCACCCTGGTCAGTGCGTCTGCCCTGTTTCTCTCCGAAGGCACGAAAACCACGTTCAGCTTCAATCTGAACTCGGCGACCAGCTCTCCTAGAACTCCTAGGCGGCATTTCACCAACATCTCCGCGGCACCTTTCGTCCGGACTCTCTTCTCACTGGTAATCACCGATCCTACCCAGCCGATGACGGTGGCCGAATCTGCCCGGATCTCGATCGAGCGCAGCCCCCATCTCAGGACCAAGTTCACCCCTTTCAGCACCGCGTCTAGTTCAGCGACATTCATGTGGTTGAAGTTGTCTGCTTTCCGTAGCCAGGCTACATCCTCCACCTCAGCACCTTCAATCTCCAACACAACCCCTATTGCTATACTGCTAGCATCACACCAAACCGTCCCGCATTCCGTCTGGGCACCGACCAGTTTCCCCTAACTGGGTCTTCCGCTCTCATACTCTCTAAGATTTCCCGCATCATTGCCAATGTCGCCTCTCCCACCTTGTCTCCTCAGCTCTCCCCCTCTGCTCGTCTCTTGGTGTAATTGCATGCTGTGCGCAGCCATCCAGTGATCGGGTAGTGTCCAACCAACTTCCCACAAACCGAGAACAACTCTCTCCTGCTGACACTGGAACTCAGCTCTGGGATCCCATTTCCGCTCCGGAACACCAGCTCACCTGATCTGTCTCTTCGTAGTTTCAGCCCCAGCGCAGCTCCCCCCACCATCGACTCTGGTGGCTTCGCAATCAGCCCGAACCTCTCTAGGTGTCTCACTACCTCGATGACTGGTACTACAGTCTCGTCAACCAAAATGTCGTCGATGTAGGAACTGGTGGCCTTCCTTACCTTCTCCTCTTTCCCTAGGATGGACTTGAGCACCATTGCCATAATTTTCAGAGCGGAATTCAGCCCGAAACCCAGCCTGGTTAAACAGTATGTCCGGCCCTTGTACCTGATATCGCCATAGCTTGTTACTCACACGAAGCTGCAAATATGCCGACTTCAAGTCGACAATCGTCACTGCCTTAGTCGACTGTCTTTACATACGTAACATCTCGCCGCAAACGTCCGTTGCCTCCCCTCCCGTGTGGAACGATATATGATCGTTCAGCTCCCTAAAGTTCAGCACCGGTCTAACTTTTTCCTTCGTCGGCTGCACCACCGCCATCAGAGGCAGCACTCCGCTCACCACCTCCTTTTTCCACGGGACAAGGACTCCTTCTTTGATCCATCTCTCTACCTCCTCGTCGAACTCGACCCCGGCGTAACCTTTCAGGGTATGCTGGTAGCAGCTCACCTTGTTCTTTAGTATTGGGGGCTCGTCTTTCCATTGCCACTCTATTGTCCACCCGGCGGTCACGACTCACGCTATCTCCACACTGCAGCTGCCCTTGCAACGGTTCTCTTTGCCGTCGACCGCCCGGACGCTACTCGCCCCATTCCATTTCTTCGCTACCCTTGGTGTCACGAGGGTAGTCATGCAACCCGTATCCAGCAACTTCCCCATCCCTGGTCACAATCACGGACGATGTGCCCCGTCTTCTTGCATCGATAGCAGATGGGCCCCGATTCGGTGCATTCCCTCGCCATATGCGACTCTTGACATTTAAAACACCGACCCGAGAACGGCCGCTGTCGTTGCTCGGTAGACTTCCTCACGCCTTTCTCCGGCCGTCGTCCGTCGGGACGCGCCTCCGTCGCCGCCATCGCTATCGTTTTCCGTCCGACGCGTTGCGCAAATATGCAAGCTTGTGCTACAAGCTCGCTGAGCACCATCTTTCTCCTGCCAGGCAATTGCTGTAACCGAATCCCTCTGTTGTCAGGGAACCCACTCACAAACACAGGCCGCACCGCTCTGTCCAGGCCTTCTCCCGTAAACCCAGCCAGCGTGGCCAGCCTACGCACCTCCGCTGTGTATTCGTCCACCTGTTCACTCCCCCACCCCATCTAGCAGTCCCTAGCTTAACAAAGGCGGTATACTCGCACTCCGTATACTCCTCTCTCAATCTCTGCTCAATCTTCTCCGCACTCAACCTCTCTTCCTCGTCCATCTCTAAATACAGGGTCAGAGCGCTTCCTTCCAAGTATAGCGCCATAAGACTCGCCACATCGCTTATCCCTTGCAGTCTCGCCACAAGCCTGATCTTTCGCATCCAGGCCACTACATCGCCCTCGCCATTAAAAGGCCTGATCACGTCGCTGGTGATTTTACATATGCGCGTGTGTGTGTGTGTGTGTGTGTGTGTGTGTGTGTGTGTAGTGGATCTTGCATGTATGAAGAGAATTCGATCCACCATAGCTAAATTTAAAATAACACTGCAACAGAACTTTTCCCACGGTGGAACAATGGTTTTTCTGCTACAGCAGTTTTACATTTTCCAGATGCCTTCATCGCCACTTGACCCTTTCTAACCTATTCTACTCCACTAAAAGCTAGAATAGAATATATATATATACATATATATATATATATATATATATATATATATATATATATATATATATATATATATATATATATATATATATATATATATATATATATATATATATATATATGTATGTATGTATATTAGCAGTATAACCCGACGTTGTCCGGGTGTGACTTATTACGCCATCTAGGAAAAGTCTTGCTAGGTGAAAATCAACTAAAAAAAGAAAGCCTTACAACGAAAAAATCCTTATGATGTAAATATGTTCATAATTCAAAAGACGATGAAATTAATAGAGAAATTCTGAGGCTGTTTTGCGTATCATTATTAAGAGTACGTAAATTTCATCTGTCTAATTAGCTATACAAATGATTGTGCAAAACAACTTTTTGCGCTACCTTGATTATACATAGCAGGGTAATTCCTTTTCGCAGGAGGTAGGATGGCAATTTCTGATGAAGCAATTGCTGGCGATCTGTTGGTACACAGTTCTGCTACAATTCTATCAGATTGTGCATTATGTTCAAAGTAGCTTCTGGAATGTGGTGAATTGCTGCAGTCTGTTGCTGTCTTTTGAAACCGGTTGCTTTTTTTCTCCAGCAAGCTCTCTTCTTTGGAGGCATAATCTATGTACATATTAAACAGAACAACAAAAGTTATAACAAATGGCAGGGTCGGTAGTTTTCACATTTCGGTAATTTTCCAGATTAACACCCGCACGATTACATAAACCTAACCCTAAAACCCTAACCCTGACCCTAAAACCGTAACCGTAACACTAACCCTAACCGTAACCCGAACACGCTCACCCTGACCCAAAAATCGTAACCGTAACACCCTAGTGAAAATTGTGCGGGTGTTAATCTCAAAAATTACCTACATTTGTAATAAAGTTCACTGATTTGCAATGTGTTGTCCATAAGCTCCGTAGTTTGTATATTTACAAAACATTGACGAACATGAGTTATATTGTAGTGAATGCTTGTGTACGTGCGCGTGTATGCGTTTGAGAGAGCGAGAGAAAAAAGAAAAAGGAAAAGAGAGAGGGGGGAATGGAGAACGGGAGCAATGAAGAGAGAGAAAGAGAGGAAGGGAGAACGAAAGACAGTTATAAAATAGCAATGCGTGCGCGTGTTTATATAAGAAACACACACAAATTAAATCTTATATTTATAATGTTGATGTGTGTATGTGTTTATGTGTATGTTGTTATCACAGATCACGTATGTGTGGTTGTGTGTGTTTTTACGTTTCTATGTTATGAAAAATATGTTAGAGGTAGAGGGCTAGAAGAAAGCTATTAAATGGGAGAGAGGAAGAAGAACGAAGTAAGAGTGAAAAGGTAGAAGGAAAGAATAGTCTTAAAGGAAGTTAATCTATGACTTTGTATGTATCACTTTCTCTCTCTCTCTCTCTCTCTCTCTCTCTCTCTCTCTCTCTCTCTCTCTCTTCCTCTTTTACTCTTACTCTGTATATTATATGTTGAGCGCGTGATCGACAGGTAAGAACGTCGAAACAGGTAGAAGGGAAGAAATATAAAAGCTGCTAGAAACAACAGCCAAATCTCCCTTAAATCACACAAAGTAAACGGAATTTTAAAAATCTAATTACTGCACTGGAAAGTTCACATCGAGAAAATTCCATTGATGTAATAAGTTTTACGAAAAAGTGGAAAATGTGGATTTCTATAAACTTTTAAAAAGGCGTCACACAGATACACAACTTCAGCATTATATATTAAGATGGGCAACACACACACTAAATTTAAAAAATGACAGGTATTTGTATGTATGTGTGTATTCTGTGTCTCTCTATATATATGGTAGTAAGTAAATGCGTTTTAAGAAAGATATTCAAAAAATTCAGTTTGTAGGGAATACATGTTTGACTGTCGATCGTATTTGGAAGAGACTGACAGGTATTTGTATGTATGTGTTTATTTGTATGTATGTGTGTATTTGTACGTATGTATGTAAGAGTGTGTATTCAAAAACATCTATATTTACACTTTAAAATGTGGTTTGGCATCATTTGGCATCTTTTTTTAGCGCGTGGAGAGGCGTAATGCCAATCTCTTGTTATAATTATTATAATATTTGTAAAATTTACCTATAAGGTTTTTATTTTCGCGTTAGCCACCTGATTAAATTATTAATGACTTTATCCTTTATTATATAATTAATATGGAAAAAATTTCACTCCTGATCAAAGTTGCATTCACTGCAGCATTATTTTGATATATAACACGTGGTTGAAGAGAAAGATGGGAATTCTACTTTACTGTATATTTTTGCAAGTGTGTATATATATATATTGTTGTAAGAAGTCGCTGCTCGTATACGTATGTGTAAATACTTGTAAATACTTGTAAATTTATGCTACGGATTAACGGTGCTGAAGATAGTAGTAGGTATAATTTTTTACTTTAAGCTTGAAACGAGATCTTGTACACGTTTAACCAAAAGTTTAATTCATTATCTTTCTTTTGCTCGACTACAGCCTGTGTATTTTTGGAGTTTTTTAAGGTGATGTTGGCATCATATAGCGTGTATTTTCAGAGTGTGGAGAGGCGTAATACCAATCTCTTGTTATAATTATGTATATAATTATTATAACATATAATACAAAGAATATATATGCATGTATACACACATATATGTACATACTTACATCTACATGTGTATATTGATGCATATCAGGGTACAGGACGTTAGAAAAATGAACTTACAGACAACGGAACGAACACAGGAAAACAGATAGCCACTTGGAATTATTCCTTCATCAGCTGCCTCTATTCTAACTAGGCGTTTCGAAGATAAGGCAGAACGCACTCTAGAATAGTCTCTTCCTGAGTAGTGGATCGACACACTAAACAGAGGATTCCAAGGTGGCAAACACAAACCAAGACAGGAAAAAATGGACAGTGAAAACAACATATATATATATATATATATATATATATATATATATATATATATATATATATATGTTTAAATATATTTTTTTCACCAAAGATTTGGCAAAAGAATATAGTATCTGTTAACAAACTTAGCAAAAAACTCACAGTTGAGTTTTTGTATATATATATATATATATATATATATATATATATATATATATAGCAACTTTAAATAGAGCTCAAAACTGATCCGTTCAAAATACTTTATTACAACAACAATAATAATAATAATAATGAAACTGACCTATGTACGTTTCGATGGAACATCCAGAATGATTAATACATATAAAATATTATAAAATATTATAAAATATAGGATACTCCATCTCCTCATGGTCCCATTATATAATAATGATAGCAATAATAATAGGACCCTGAGGAGATGGAGTAACCTATATTTTATAATATTTTATAATATTTTATATGTATTAATCATTCTGGATGTTCCATCGAAATGTACATAGGTCAATTTCATTATTATTATTATTATTGTTGTAATAAAGTATTTTCAACGGATCAGTTTTGAGCTCTATTTAAAGTTGATATATATATATATATATATATATATATATATATATATATAAAGTCTGTCATACCGGCCATGACGAAAGGAAATAGCCCAGAAACTCGAGTCGCCTTTATATATTTATATTTTTATATTTATATATTCGATCCTTTATATTGAACACTCAATATTTCATCTACATTCAATACTTTCTTTCATGGTGCCAGAAATTTTATTTTATATTATATATTGCATATTATATTATATATTGTATATTCCATATTCTATACCCCACATTGGTTCTGCAGGAATATAAATAAAACATAAAAAAACAGACAGCGTTGGAACTCTTTTAAACAAAATAATATATTCCTCTATACACAATCATACAAAAAAAACCACCGTTTTTGTACTTATTTTTACTCGCATATATATATATATATATATATATATATATATATATATATATATATATATACAAGAATAAGGGCAGAGAATCGTCAATTAATAATAGAATTAATAATTAACAATTTTGCCAAGTAGTTCAGTATGAAAAAAACCTTTATCGGTAAAACTATTTATCATCATAAATATACAGGGATTAGCAATTGAGTTGCTTCTCCAACATACTGAAAATTTAGAAATAGCAGTCAAAGAACTACTGATTCCAAACTACAAATTTTTCTCTAAAGCGGATGGCGATATTTATGGCACACATAGAACAAAAACCCGGAGGGAAAAGCGTAAACAAACCAAGCCTTTAGTTAATTGGATACGAATCGTTTCATGGTTAAGTGAATGGAAATTTCACTATTCCAATCTTCAGCCCAAATATTCTGATAAATTTGAAAGTGTCTCTAAAAAAATTCACGGTAATTTTTGGCCATGCGACACCAAAAATCAACGATAAGAAAGGCACTTACGAATTCATCGGCTAGTGAGTTCAGGCACCTCACCTCAAAGAAATCTATTCCATGTGCGTCACAAATAGTCCCGTATGAAAAGAAGTCCCGTGTGGAGGGATTACGGTTTAACCATCTAACTTAGAGATATCAAATATAAAATATACAAGAATAAGGGCAGAGAATCGTCAATTAATAATAGAATTAATAATTAACAATTTTGCCAAGTAGTTCAGTATGAAAAAAACCTTTATCGGTAAAACTATTTATCATCATAAATATACAGGGATTAGCAATTGAGTTGCTTCTCCAACATACTGAAAATTTAGAAATAGCACTCAAAGAACTACTGATTCCAAACTACAAATTTTTCTCTAAAGCGGATGGCGATATTTATGGCACACATAGAACAAAAAACCGGAGGGAAAAGCGTAAACAAACCAAGCCTTTAGTTAATTGGATACGAATCGTTTCATGGTTAAGTGAATGGAAATTTCACTATTCCAATCTTCAGCCCAAATATTCTGATAAATTTGAAAGTGTCTCTAAAAAAATTCACGGTAATTTTTGGCCATGCGACACCAAAAATCAACGATAAGAAAGGCACTTACGAATTCATCGGCTAGTGAGTTCAGGCACCTCACCTCAAAGAAATCTATTCCATGTGCGTCACAAATAGTCCCGTATGAAAAGAAGTCCCGTGTGGAGGGATTACTGTTTAACCATCTAACTTAGAGATATCAAATATAAAATATACAAGAACAAGGGCAGAGAATCGTCAATTAATAATAGAATTAATAATTAACAATTTTGCCAAGTAGTTCAGTATGAAAAAAACCTTTATCGGTAAAACTATTTATCATCATAAATATACAGGGATTAGCAATTGAGTTGCTTCTCCAACATACTGAAAATTTAGAAATAGCAGTCAAAGAACTACTGATTCCAAACTACAAATTTTTCTCTAAAGCGGATGGCGATATTTATGGCACACATAGAACAAAAAACCGGAGGGAAAAGCGTAAACAAACCAAGCCTTTAGTTAATTGGATACGAATCGTTTCATGGTTAAGTGAATGAAACTTTCACTATTCCAATCTTCAGCCCAAATATTCTGATAAATTTGAAAGTGTCTCTAAAAAAATTCACGGTAATTTTTGGCCATGCGACACCAAAAATCAACGATAAGAAAGGCACTTACGAATTCATCGGCTAGTGAGTTCAGGCACCTCACCTCAAAGAAATCTATTCCATGTGCGTCACAAATAGTCCCGTATGAAAAGAAGTCCCGTGTGGAGGGATTACGGTTTAACCATCTAACTTAGAGATATCAAATATAAAATATACAAGAATAAGGGCAGAGAATCGTCAATTAATAATAGAATTAATAATTAACAATTTTGCCAAGTAGTTCAGTATGAAAAAAACCTTTATCGGTAAAACTATTTATCATCATAAATATACAGGGATTAGCAATTGAGTTGCTTCTCCAACATACTGAAAATTTAGAAATAGCAGTCAAAGAACTACTGATTCCAAACTACAAATTTTTCTCTAAAGCGGATGGCGATATTTATGGCACACATAGAACAAAAAACCGGAGGGAAAAGCGTAAACAAACCAAGCCTTTAGTTAATTGGATACGAATCGTTTCATGGTTAAGTGAATGGAAATTTCACTATTCCAATCTTCAGCCCAAATATTCTGATAAATTTGAAAGTGTCTCTAAAAAAATTCACGGTAATTTTTGGCTATGCGACACCAAAAATCAACGATAAGAAAGGCACTTACGAATTCATCGGCTAGTGAGTTCAGGCACCTCACCTCAAAGAAATCTATTCCATGTGCGTCACAAATAGTCCCGTATGAAAAGAAGTCCCGTGTGGAGGGATTACGGTTTAACCATCTAACTTAGAGATATCAAATATAAAATATACAAGAATAAGGGCAGAGAATCGTCAATTAATAATAGAATTAATAATTAACAATTTAACCAAGTAGTTCAGTATGAAAAAAACCTTTATCGGTAAAACTATTTATCATCATAAATATACAGGGATTAGCAATTGAGTTGCTTCTCCAACATACTGAAAATTTAGAAATAGCAGTCAAAGAACTACTGATTCCAAACTACAAATTTTTCTCTAAAGCGGATGGCGATATTTATGGCACACATAGAACAAAAACCGGAGGGAAAAGCGTAAACAAACCAAGCCTTTAGTTAATTGGATACGAATCGTTTCATGGTT
>NC_142947.1:28039835-28044835 GCF_046866305.1 Octopus bimaculoides
GATTGTGGAACCCCCTACGCACGCACGCACGTGCGCGCGCATACACACGTGTTTCTTTGTAAATATGTTTGTATACATTTATGTATGTGTGTGTTTGTAAGAGACAGAGTGTGAGTGAGAGAGAGAGGTTTGTTGTCATGTATACGTACATGCATAAATATACATACATCTTTGGATGTATGCATATGACAACACAGCCCTTGACTCACTCACACTCTGTCTCTTACAAACACGCACGCGCGCGCATACACACGTGTGTCTTTGTAAATATGTTTGTATACATTTATGTATGTGCGTGTTTGTAAGAGACAGAGTGTGAGTGAGTCAAGGGGTGAGTGTGTGCGTGTGTATGTGTGTGAGACAGAGTGAGAGAGCGGTGTGTATGTAGTATTTACTCTCTCTCTCTCTCTCTCTCATACACACTCATACACAAAATAGAGAGTGCAGCTTTTTGCCGTTGTTACGTCAATACCGGAAGTTGACATTGAGGAAACTTTTTAAAGAAGTGAATCTTAATATTATTTATTTTTAATTAAAAAAATCAAATGAAGGGCCTAACATTTATCCGAGGTCAAATTATTCACGCATCACAAGTATGGAAGCATTTGGTGAAGTCGATTTCACGTGAAAAGCGATTACACACACATCTCTGTTTTATATATAGTATAGATTTACTCTTTCTCTCTCTCTCATACACACGCGCACACACACACACACAAAGATGTATGCATATTTATGCATGTACGTATACATGATAACAAACCTCTCTCTCTCTCACTCTCTCTCTCACTCTCTCTCTCTCTCACTCTCTCTCTCTCTCTCTCTCTCTGTCACACACACACACACAAAGATGTATGCATATTTATGCATGTACGTATACATGATAACAAACCTCTCTCTCTCTCACTCTCTCTCTCACTCTCTCTCTCTCACTCTCTCTCTCTCTCTCTCTCTCTCTCTCTGTCACACACACACACACACACTTCCATTTCATCTGATGTGTGATACTTTGTGTGTGTGCGTGCGCGTGCGTGTGTGCTTTCGTGCGTGCGTGAGGGGTTCCACAATCGCAATTTATTTCAATTACTCTTGTGAGGATATTCACGTAAATCATTTCTTTCATTTAATCCCCATTTTAATTTTCGTAAAAGTTTCCAAGTACCAATGAGGCTTTTTGGCGCATCTTCAATTTTCCAATTCATGAGAGGTGCCCAGTCATCATTCATCTGAGAGTCCATCTACAGAATGTCCTCAGATTTCTATACAGCATATTTTGCTTTTTTCCTTCCAGTATATAAGCAACAATTTCATTCCCGGGCAACGCCGGGTTGCTCTGCTAGTAAAATAATAAATTTTAACTAAAATTATGAGAACAAAAATTCTCAATTAAATAAATTCCTTACCTACTGGTTCCGTTTTCTCAAGTGGCTTAAAAACAATCAATCAGGACAAGTATATTGTTACTGTGGGTGTAATAATGTGTGTACTGGATTGTGGCCCTCTAATAATACGCAAATGGCTCCTTTATTATTATTATATTACATTAAAAGAAATATTAAACTTTAATTTTTAAATATAATTTAAGAACAATGCATTCACCAGATTCCAGAGATTTTACCAGAATAATAATTTTCTTTTTAACACAAAAAAAATGAAGAAAAAAATTCAGTTATAATTGTTACGCATGGAAAATATTTTCTTCCATCAAAAAAAAAATTGAAGAAAAAACTATTTACCTGGCTGTGTGGTAAGTAGCTTGCTTACGAAGCACATGGTTCCGAGTTCAGTCCCACTGCGTGGCACCTTGGGCAAGTGTCTTCTACTATAGCCTCGGGCCGACCAGAGCCTTGTGAGTGAATTTGGTAGATGGAAACTGAAAGAAGCCCGTCATATATATGTATATATATGTATGTGTGTGTATATGCTTGTGTGTCTGTGTTTACCCCCTCCCCCCAACATCGCTTGACAACCGATGCTGGTGTGTTTACGTCCCCGTAACTTAGTGGTTTGGCAAAAGAGACTGATAGAATAGGTACTAGACTTACAAAGAGTAAGTCCTGGGGTTGATTTGCTCGACCTAAAAGCGGTGCTCCAACATGGCGACAATCAAATGACTGAAACAAGTGAAAGAGTAAAAGAGTAAATAAAATAATAGAAACACTCGAATATTTGCAACAATTTTAATTATTTTTATTCCTAATTTACAGATGGCGAAGCAAGGCCCTATGGACATGTTTATCAAGCCAAGACATCCGGTTGCTGAACACGATTTTGAATCAGATGAAGGTGATGTAAATGCAACTGAAGTATTGCTGGCAAAAAGAATTTGTACTCAGAAATATACCTCCTCATGCACTCAATGCGCATTTGTGATCTCGAATGATGGTGCAGTACAAAAACCGCAGTATGTTATTTGTGGAGATGTGTTGGGTAACGACTCAATGAAGCCATCAAATCTCAAGGAACATTTAAATACAAAACATAAAGAAATTAGTTCAAAGCCGAAAGAGTTCTTTGAAAGAAAGCATGTTGATTTAAAAGGCTGTCTGAAACAGATCTTTAAAATGTGACACATAAATACTTGTGCTTTGGCGGGCTTCTTATAAAGTAGCACTTCAAATTGCTAAGGCTAAAAAACCATACACAGTCGGTGAGACATTAGCAATATGCTGTATTCAAGATGTCTGCATGGAAATGCTAGGCAAGCTAGCAGCAAAGAAAGTGGCTCAGATGCCACTTTCAAATGACACTATAACTCCATGAATTCACGATCTGGCTCACGATATGGAAGATCAGCTCATAGGACAGATTAAATTAGCGAAGTACTTTTCTTTACAGCTTGATGAATGTGCAGACTTTGCTAATCAGGCAATTCTGATGGTGTATGTGCACCCTGAACATGAAGGTGATTTGAAGGAAGAGTTTTTTAATCTGCTTCACTACCAACAAAAACAACTAGTTCTGAAGTGTTCAAGAGTGTGAACAACTACATCGTTAACAAATCTGGGTTGGATTTCACATTTTGTGTAGGCATATGTTTGGATGGTGCTGCCACAATGACAGGACTGCATTCAGGAGTGACTACCCAGATAAAGGCGCTTGCCCCAGAATGCAAGTCATCGCACTGCTTCCTTCACCGAGAAAGTCTTGCAAAAAAAAATATGTCAACAGAACTAAGCAGTGTGCTCAGCGAGGTTATAAAAATTGTGAATCATGTAAAGCCGAATGCTTTAAATTCAAGACTATTCACTGCATTATGTGATAATATGGGAGCTAATCATAAACAGCTCCTATGGCATACAGATGTACGTTGGTTATTGAGGGAGGGAAAGTCCTGTCAAGAGTGTTTGAGCTATGAAACGAGCTTGCCAAGTTTCTTCAGGACAAAAATTCAAATTGGTCACAATTGTTCGGAGATGTGGATTGGTTATCAAGCTGGCTTATTTGGCTGATATCTTTGCCATCTTTAATGATCTCAACACCTCGGTGCAGGGAATGATGGCTTCGTATTTTACAATGGCAGACATAAACGAAAGCTAGAAGCATGGAAGAATCAAGTGTCATTGTTATGACATGCTTCATCAATTAGCGATAATTTTTACTGATACAGGTGAAGACCTTAATATTACATGTCTACAAAATGTCATGAAAGTACACTTGACAAATCTGGCAGACTGGTTTCAGTTTTACTTTCCAGTAGAAGATCCACAGAAAGGGAATGGGTGGATCCGAAATCCGTTTATTCCACTGACACTTAAGTGTCATTGTGGAGAATAAATTGTTGGAATTGGCTTGTGACGAAGGATTAGAGAGGAGTTTCGGAACTACAACATCACTTGGTTCCTTTTGGATAAAAGTGAAATCAGAATATCCTGAGCTTAGTGAAATTTCTCTGAAAACTTCTCTCATTTCCTTCAACATACCTCTGTGAGACTGGCTTCTCAACTGTGATGAGCCCGAGTGATGCTGATGATCTGAAGTCGCCTCTGATATAAGTATATATAGATAGATAAATAGGTACACACACACACACACACACACACACACACACACACAAACACACACATATTCACGCACACATATATGTTGTTGTTGGCATCCTTTTTGTCTCGGGAGACAATGGAGTTGCACATAAAATAATCCAGTCCGGTTTTTACATTTCATGTCTTAATGCATCTCCTGCTGTGGCTGTGTAGTCCCATCCTGGCAGGGGACGCAGATGTAGCGAAGGCTTTGCCTGTCATAGTTTCTTGTTGACGTCTTTTCTTGTCTTTCCATTTCTTCTCTCTCCCTCTGTCACTCCTTTGAGTTCCCTCTTCTATGGTGCGCCGCTAATTTCCACGGTTGCTGGCAGCCGCTTCCCAGTTGCTAATATTGATGTAGCAGGCGTTCATGTCCCTTTTGCAAACATCCTTGTATCGTAAGAACGGTCTTCCCACAGACCTGGTATCCCTAGCAAGCTCTTCATAGAGTATGTCCTTGAGCATTCTGCCATCTTCCATACGACTAACATGTCCAAGCCATCTCATACGTCTTTGTGTGAGGAGTGCAAACATGCTTGGCATTCCTGTTTGCTTGAGGACATCTTTGCTGGGGACACGATTCTGTCATTTGATGCCAAGGATTTTCCGGAGGGAGCGCAGGTGAAAGATATTTAGGCAATGCTCTTGGTGTGTGTATGGCGTCCAGGTCTCACTGCCATAAAGTAGAGTGCTAAGTACACATGCCTGGTAAATCTTCACTTTTGTGGTCTTGATCAGCTTATTGTTGTCCCATGCCCATTTGGAGAGTTGAGCCATCACAGCAGCTGCCTTGCCAATGCGTATATTGAGTTCGGCATCAAGGGATAGGTTGTAGGTGACGGTAGAGCCAAGATAGGTAAATTTCTCCACCTCCTGTAGTCTGTGGTCTCCAATATGTATGTTTGGGATGTCTGATGTAGCCTGATCCATGATGCTGGTCTTCTTGAGGCTAAGAAGAACTAAGCCAAAGTCTCTAGA
>NC_142947.1:28049835-28054835 GCF_046866305.1 Octopus bimaculoides
ACGTAGAACCTTCCAATATATACAGGAACACACACTCAACAAAACTTCCTTTCTAAAAAACACTTACAGCTTACTAGATACGGCTAATAGAGCTGATGCCACAAACAACGTATGTGGTGGAATGTTTGCTTATAAAAATTTGTATATGCACACATGAGAGTAGGGGGACATCCGAGTAAAGCTGTGCACACGAACCCACACATATAGATATGCATTGGAGTGCCTATAGCTACCTATCTATAATGTTTGTAGGCTTTTTTGGTGCCTTGTATTTTTAAGGGTTTTTTTTTACATATATCTTTTTTATATTTTTGCATGTCCCACGTGCTATACCTTCATTTATGTATTCTTTATTATTATTATTATTATTATTATTATTATTATTATTATTATTTTCCTGCTGTACCCTTATTTTTATTTTTATTTATATTTTTATTTTAATTTAATTTTTTATTTTTATTTCTATCTTATTTTTGCTGTTGTTTTTCTTCTGGTCTCTACCACACCTCTGTTTTTACCTCTTGCCCTACATTTGTATGAAACCCAACCCTTTGTGAATCTCTGGTTCGGGCATGTAACCCCATTTCAAAATGTCATCCGATAATCACTCCGGAAAGGAATATTCGGATAGAATGGGGCTTGCTAAAACTAGGCCGAAACAGCTGTAAGATTAAACTTCTGTTCATCCTCTAATTCCTTATGTACTTTGTACTTCTATATGTAAACCATGTTGGCAAAATAACATAGTCTGCCATAGACACCTGTGCTTTGGTTCTTTCTTTCTTTTTCTTTTCTTCCCTTTTTTTGTCACTTTTGCTATGAATTAAATTAATGAATTCAACGGGATACACCGTCTGCACGTAGTTGGGTTCAGCATATTATCCTCCATTTTCTAATTGTTACACAAATTTTGGGTAAAACCTCCACTTTTACCCGCTCCCATTGATTGTACCTAGTATAGCACTAGTGTAGCAATAATTGGGTACCCTCCCAGCAGTACACTGGATAGATACTATCCCTTAGTGGGTTGAACCCCCAACCCCTAACTCTCTCACGTTATATATATATATATTTGAAGTTAAACAACACAAATTCAATAGGTTATAGCAGTACGTACGTTTCGTACACGCTCCACTTCAAATTTTAATCACCAAATCTCTTCATTTTGTTTTTGGTTTTTATCCTACCAAATTCTGGTGCCTCAAGCATTTTAAGTACCACATTTAATCTTTTGATTAAATCTATATTATATATATATATATATATATATATATATATATATATATATATATATATATATATATATATATATATATAATATATATATATATATATATATATATATATATATATATATATATGAATGTGTGTGTGTGTGTCTGTATGAATCCCTAAAACTCGAGAACTACACAACCAATTTCATTCAAATTTTACACATGCCTTACTTGTGTTTTAGTCAAAATAAATTTTTAACTTCTTGCATAGTTCGAGCCCACAGCAACATAATATCTACTCCACTATTTAAGTATTACGTGCCAAAAGTGAAACAAAAACACTCATGTCAAATACTTTCACTTTAAAAATGAAACTTTTCCACTATTTCAGTATCAAAGCTGAAACAATCACATTTCGATACTATAATGACAGATATTTCACTTAAATGGTTTTATATTCATACTGAATCTACTACAGTGAAACTATACTCTCACATATGTACAGGCATACATACATATATACATACATACATGCATATATATATCTGCACAAATGTATCCATATACATGTATATATATACATGTATATATATATATATATATATATATATATATATATATATATATATATATATATATATAGAGAGAGAGAGAGAGAGAGAGAGAGAGAGAGATGTATATGTATACATGTATACATATAGATGTATATGTACACGTATATGTATAGATATATATATAGATATACATCTATATGCATACATGTATATGTATACATATGTATAGATGTATATATATATATATATATATATATATATATATATATATATATATATATATATAGAGAGAGAGAGAGAGAGAGAGAGAGAGAGATGTACATGTAATATATACACATATATACATGCATACAGATCCTATACATATATACACCCATACGCATACACATGCACACAAACACACATTAGTCATTTGTTTTTTTAATCCAAAACTACATAAAAAAGTAC
Organism: Octopus bimaculoides; assembly: GCF_046866305.1. Taxonomy (NCBI): domain Eukaryota; kingdom Metazoa; phylum Mollusca; class Cephalopoda; order Octopoda; family Octopodidae; genus Octopus; species Octopus bimaculoides. The sequence continues at coordinate 28,052,051 of NC_142947.1, forward strand.
TGAATGGATCTTTATGAAATTTGGAAATTATATTCTATGCATAACGGCCATAACTCCCATGAAAATTCATATATTTTTGATGTTGATGAAATTTTAACCATACATATTACACACAAATATAGTAATATTTCTAAAATTTCTTCTTCTTAGAAGTTACTCAGACCCCTTCATGGGGAATTCACACCCACAATTTAGTCATTTTTCCTAAGCAAAGACGAATACAATTGTACTATTGGAAGCTATAGGGTCACCCGAACATAACAGATGAGCATTATTTCTAATTCAACGGTACAACAGATATACTTACATTGTGATTTCTGCAATGTGGTGCATAAATTGTCAAGTAAATGAGACGCATCTTTGCCTCCACTGATTCACTTGCAAAGTGTTGAGTAAAATTATTTCGTTGCAGACCTCCTTTGAGTCTTTTTATTATCACTGGGTCACACATAGTCTCCAGTTGGTAACATTGATTTCAAGGCCTTCCCAGATGAGTGACTGGTTGCTCTAAGACATTTATTGATTGCAAATTTTTTCTGCACAGTTACCTATCGGTATAGTGATCATTTGCAAACTCCAGAGGTGAAACTGTCATTTCCCTTTACTCCAAACGTCACACGTTATTATTTCAATTGGGTCATGCCCTTCCAATTGCTCGAGAGATCCGTAATGCATCTTACAGCTGTGCCTGTCACCTGTATGGTAAGGAATCCTACATTGGGGAGTAGTAACGACTAGGCTAGGGTAGCTGACTGATTATCGTGATCATTCGTTTTTTGGTTTCCTGTAGCTTTGCTCTCTTTTACAAACCCAGTGAACATACATATATTTCCTATTTCAAAGAAATTCAAACAATACATATTAGACCCAAGTTAAAAAGATTCGCAACAATTCAACTTCTCTGGTTGACATTAACACACCCATCCCCAATAGGGGCCTTAACTTCCACATTTTTCAGCTCCATGAGCTCCATTTTTCAGGAGCAAAATCCTTTTTACAGGGTCCATTAGACTGGAATTTTGGAATGTGCGCATAAATATCAAATATATAAAGATGAGAATGTGTGTCTGTATGAATCCCTAAAACTCTAGAACTACACAACCAATTTCATTCCAAATTAACACATGCCTTACTTATGGTCCATGTAGTGTCTTAGGCCAAAAGAATTTTAAAATTCTTGCATAGTTCCAGCCCACAGCAATATCATATCTCCTCCACTATTTCAGTATTACGTGTCAAAACTGAAACAATAACATCACTCTACTGTAATGTCAGATATTTTCAATTTCATACCGAAGCTATTAAAGTGAAACTATACTCTCATATATATACAGGCATAGTATAAGACCCAAGTTAAAAACATTCCCAACAATTCAACTTCTCTGGTTGACATTAACACCCCCACCCCCAATAGGGGCCTTCATTCCCACATTTTAGAGCTCCATGAGGTCCATTTTTCAGGAGCAAAATCCTTTTTACATGTTCCAGAAGACTGAAATTTTGGAATATGCGCATAAAGATCAATAGTATGGGATACATGTCTCATGATTAGAATTTTTAGGGTGTGTAACGAGGGAAAGAACCCTCATGTGCAATTTTGATGAGATTCGAATCATACGTATTCCAGTTCCTTACACAAAATATAAGAGAAAAGTCTCATCCTTCATTTGCATGTAGCACGGGCAACGCCGGGTATCTCTGCTAGTATATATATATATATATATATATATATATATATATATATATATGTATATATGTATATATATATATATATATATATATATATATATATATATATATATATATATATATATATATATATATATATATATATATATATATATATATATATATATATATATATATATATATATATATATATATATATATATATATATATATACATAGGCGCAGGAGTGGCTGTGTGGTAAGTAGCTTGCTTACCAACCACATGGTTCCGGGTTCGGTCCCACTGCGTGGCACTTTGGGCAAGTGTCTTCTACTATAATCTCGGGCCGACCAAAGCCTTGTGAGTGGATTTGGTAGACGGAAACTGAAAGAAGCCCGTAGTATGTATGTAGGATCGTTTTTAAAACGGGGGCCACATTTTTCATTAATGTTTTACGTAGTGTTTTTTGGTACCGAAAGACTTTCAAACTTCGTATATTTATCTATTTTGTGTTATAGAACAGAAAAATATTTTTGTATTCGAATTTATTTCATGTAAAAAATTGTCTTATTTCGATAATTTCAACCAATCACTGACTAGTATTCAGTTGTTTACATTTACTTCTTGGTTGATTAAGCAATGTAAAGCGTATTTAATCTCCATACCTTCGTTTTATTTGCTTTTTTCATTTTAAATTTGCTTTAACCCTAACCCTAACCCTAACCCTAGGGTTAGGGTTAGAGTTAGGGTTAGGGTTAGGATTAGAGTTAGGTTAGGGTTAGGGTTAATTGTTTCAGAATCGTTTGTTTATGTAGTCGGCACTTAATGTATATCGGCTGAATGGACGTCAGTGATTGGTTGAAATTACTGAAATACGACAACTTTAACATGGAATAATTTATGGATTTCTTTTTTTTTAAGAAGACTAAGAGAAAAAGATGTTTTATATGACACATTCTACCAGTGTTCCAAGTTTCAAAGTGTTTCGTTAATGAAAAATGTGGCCCCCGTTTTAAAAAAGATCCTATATGTATATATATGTGTATGTGTTTGTGTGTCTGTTTGTCCCCCCAACATCGCTTGACAACCGATGGTGGTGTGTTTACGTCCCCCTAA
>NC_142947.1:28059835-28067335 GCF_046866305.1 Octopus bimaculoides
CGATAGAATAAGTACTAGGCATCCAAAGAATAAGTCCTGGGGTCGATTTACTCGACTAACGGCGGTGCTCCAGCATGGCTACAGTCAAATGACTGAAACAAGTAAAAGAGTAAAAGAGTATATGTATATATATGTGTATATATATGTGTGTATATATATATATATATATGTATATATATATATATATATATATATATATATATATATATCTGTAAAAATGTGACACTTATTCGGTAGCCATGGCTACCGCATAAGTGTCACATATTTTTACAGATAAATTCCTCTATTTACATAATATCAAGGTCTCTTTCTTTTGTTGTCCTTTCTATCAATATATATATATATATATATATAAAAAGGGGGGGAAATATAGAACAAAACCATGGTAAATTAATCAAATTCTACCACCTCCTAGATTTCGATTATCTCCCCTATACCGGAAGAAATACCTAATTACCTCCCCCTATCTAGAACTCTTCTTTCTCAGACTGGAACGAACACGACACAATGAAGTAGAGAAATTTGAAAAGACAACACGAAACCGGTTTCTCAAAATACAATGTTTATATACCAAAAAGATTTTATAACATTTTTCTGACATAATTTAAATATATACTTTAACCATGTAACACAAGCCTTCTGTAGTTTTTTCACTCTTATTATCTTTTATATATATATATATATATATATATATATATATATATATATATATATAATATGTGACAATTAGTCAGTTGCCATAATAAAACTCGGAGTTTCGCATGTCGGGGCGGGATCTGCTCTGGCAGCTCGTCAGTTATTAAGACAAACAAAAATGCTATGAAATGACTGTCAAATAAATGGGAAATAACTATGAAGATGATCGTTATTAAGACAAACAAAAGAGCTATGAGAGTGACTGTTAAATAAAGGGAAATTACTCAAATAGAGAGACGGTAAAATGACTCGAAGGTAAAACCACACTCATAGAATCTGTGTATACGCACATGTACATACATACACATGTGCACAGGCACACCCATGTGCATGTGCATATACTCACTCACAGTTGCGTGAAACACATACATGCACACCTCCACACACACATATATATATGTATGCATCCATGCATATGTAAACATACACATACATACCCAGACACATACACCCACACTCGTATATATATCCATACATGCACAATTATATGCACCTCCACAAATATGCAGGGTGAAAGGTAATGTACAGAAAAAATATATAAATATATAAAGCCTTGTGGGTGGATTTAGTAGACGGAAACTGAAAACCCGCTGAATATATATATATATATATATATATATATATATATGTATGTATGTATGTATGTATGTATGTATGTATGTATGTATGTATGTATGTATGTGTGTGTATATCTTTGTGCGTCTGTGCTTGTACCCCCACATCACTTGACAACCGATACTGGTGTGTTTACTTCTGCATAACTTAGCAGTTCGGCAAAAAAGACCGATAGAATAAGTACTAGGCTTACAAAGAATAAGTCCTGAGGTCATTATGTTCAACTAAAAAGGCGGTGCTTCAGCATGGCCACAGTCAAATGACTGAAATAAACTTAAAGAATATATATATATCGTTATTAGAAAAACATAAATCCGGAGAAGAAGCACACTCTAAGAAAGAGCAGTCTATATTTTTATCCGGTGAAGGCCGGTTTATGGTTACCCTGGGCTTCCCGTCCATAAAGGGTTCAACTTTATGGATGGGAAACCCAAGGTAACCCCATAAACTGGCCTTCATCAGATAAAAAATATATATACATCATCATCATTATCGTATGTTGAAGATATAGATTATATTTTTTTACCGTTACACATAAAAAAATACGGTTTCATTAATATACAGAAATAAATTCAACAAGTTGAAAGAAACGAGAAGTAAAAGGAATTAAGTTTCTACATTAATTTATTATATACATATTTTTACATTTATAGAAATTTAGAAACAAAGCATTTCGTCGTAGAGAATTTACGACTTAAATTTATTATTAACTAGTTTCTCGTTCTAACTAATAAGGTTTCACGACAATTCAATATTGTCGGATTTGAGTATTGAACATGGCATATATATTAGCCTATACTCAAAAGAGTGAGTGTCGCGGACTTGTGTAAAATCCAACGATCACTGGAGATTTTGCCGAAAATCAGGGTTTTTATAACTACTCATACACGAATCATAGAACCGTAACCCCGTGAAAGATTTCTTCAACGAAGTTCATAATTCGTATATGGGCAGTAATTTTTAACCAATGAGAAATCACTAACTTCTCATGTTCGGGCAAACGAACTTACGTTCTCTCTCCGCCTCTTATGAGTTTGCTACATTAGCCCTTCACTAGAAAAATTCTCAATTTTGCGATAAAAAAAAATTACAATTCATATATATATACCTCAATACAATATTTGAATTAACACACTTTTGAAAAACACAATTTTACAATGTTAAAGAATGAAAATAACCGCACATATAACGATTTAACAAAACAACAGCGTTCTTCATTGTTCAATTTCCGGAGCCAAAAAAACTTTTTATAACAAAAACTTCCAGAGTTTATGAGGAATATATTCAAACAAATTGAGAAAGTCTCTTTGGAAAATGTACAATTCTACCGCTTCTAGTCTTCTTTTCACTGGTATGTGATTTTAATATTGACTTTTTAGCGTTTCCGTCAACCTTAGGTTCGCTGTTTTGAATATCGCTCTGTTTCATTTCCGAGATGTGTCGTTCTGTTTCATTTTGTTCTGTGATGTATCGCTCTCATCATCATTTCCATGACAAGGATACTGGTCTAAATATGCTTTTTTTACTCTGTCTAAACTGACAATCTCTTCTCTGCCATGTATATCCAGAGTCATAGTTTTATCTTTAATTGACAAGACTTTAAAAGGTCCAGTGTATTTATAATTCAGTGAATTATGAGTAGCATCGTTACGTAAGAAAACATGAGTCCAAGAATTAATATCAGAGGGAATGAAACTTTTAACATTCTGTAATTTTCTCGTAAAAGCAGGAATATCAGTAAGAAATCTTTGAAGACGAGTTACATAATCATTAACATCTCCATTAAAAGAATTGTTTTCTTCAAACATTTGACCAGGTAGAGTTAATGTTGTTCCATATAAGAGTTCAGCAGGAGAATATTGTATATTTTCTTTAACAGCACTTCTGATTCTTAACAATACCACTGGTAAAGCTTCTAACCAACTGCTAGAATCAGAATAAGTTCTTAATGAAGAATTTAGTTGTCTATGAAATCTCTCTATCATGCCGTTAGACTGTGGATGATACGAAGTCGTACGGATTCTTTTAATTCCCAACAATTTATTGTATTCTGCGAAAAGGGTAGACTCAAATTATCTACCACGATCGGTTGTTATTTTATCCAGGACACCGAATCTCGAAACCCAGTTACTAAACAAAGTTTTTATTATAGTTTTTGCAGAAATCTCTTTGATGGGATAAGCTTCTGGCCATCTCGAGAAACGATCTATACATGTCAACAAATACATGTTATCTTCACATGGAGTTAAGGGTCCAACTATATCAATGTGGATTTGTTGGAATCTCACATCTGGATTTGCAAATGTACCTAATGGTGCTTTGATATGACGATGTACTTTGGATGTTTGATACTGCATACATGACTTGACCCAGGAACTAATATCCTTACTCATACCAGGCCAAACAAATCGACTTGATATTAATTTCAATGAAGCTCCAATATCTGGATGAAATAAATTATGTAAGGTAGAAAAAACAGCTTTTCTATGCTTTTCAGGCACAAATGGTCTCGAAAAACCTGTAGAAACATCACACCAAATATGTGATTTACATGAATGGATCGGCAACAGTTTAAATTCCAAAGAAGTGGAACTAGAATTTTTATATAAAGAAAATTCTTTATCTTCAACTTGATCCTTAGACATTTCTTCCAAATTTATATTGTTTAATGAATTTAATGCATCTACGTTCATTCTAGAAAGTGCATCTGCTGCAGAATTTTCAACACCCTTGATATACCGTATATCCACAGTAAACTGTGAAATAAAATCAAGGTGTCTAATTTCTCTAGGAGAATATTTCTCCGAAGAACTTTTGAATGCATATGTTAATGGTTTATGGTCAGTAAATAAAATAAATGACCTACCTTCAAGAAGATGTCTGAAGTACTTAATTGACAAATAAGCTGCCAACAATTCTCTGCCGAATACGCTGTATTTCGTTTCTGGTGCCTTCAATTTTTTTGAAAAGAAAGATAGTGGTTGCCAAGAACCACAATGATATTGTTGCAAAATTCCACCGACTCCAACATCGGAAGCATCAACTACCAACGATAATTTCGCTTCAGGAACCGGATGATTTAAAAGTGTTGCTCTACAAAGTTTATCTTTTATATCTTCAAAAGCTTGCAATTGCTTTTCATTTAAAATTATTGGTTCGTTTTTCTTTCTTCTATTTTTCAATAGCTCAGTTAAGGGATATAGGATCTCCGTGAATAAATTTTCTGTAAAAATTAATTATCCCTAAATATTCTCTGAGCTTTCTTAAAGAATTTGGTATTAGAAATTTTTTTATAGCTTCAACTTTCTCTGACAATGGTCGAATTCCATCTTTATCAATAAGATGACCCAGAAAAGATATAGTGGTAAATTTCTTGTTATTTCGTCCATAAATCTTTGAAATGTATTTGCTGCGTTCCTCAATCCGAAAGGCATGCGAAGAAATTCAGACAACCCAAATGGAGTGGTAATTGCAGTTTTCGGTATATCTTTTTCTTCCTCAGGAATTTGATTGTATGCTCTAACTAAATCAATTTTCGAAAAAACATTGCAACCATTCAAAGAAGTTGCAAAATCCATAATATGAGGAATTGGATATTTGTCTGCTTTCGTTTTTGCATTAAGTTGTCTAAAATCTCCGCCAGGACGCCAGTCAATGAGATTTTTTTTTTTACCATAACTAATGGAGTTGACCAGCTACTACTTGAAGGACGAATTATACCCAGGTCCAACATATGACTAAACTCGGCCTTTGCAATTTTCAATTTTTCCGGAGATAGTCTTCTCGGCTTGGAAAAACTTGGAGGTCCTTGTGTGATGATGTGATGTGTTACTGAATGCATACACTTGGTATTTAGAGCTAATGGTGTCGTAATTTTAGGATAATTTTTCAACAACCTCTGATACCGATTTTCTGAGGACGCTATGAAATACAATGGACTGTCTGTGACCTTTCTGCATCTCATTCCTTGGATTTTTAATGAAGTTTCAGTGTCTATCAGTTTTTGTTTTCTCATATCTACCATTAAATTGTAGTGTGCGAGAAAATCTGCCCCTAATATTGGGTAAGGCAGATCCGCTACTATGAAGATCCATTAAAATTCTCTTCGTAGATTTATATTGAGAGTTAGGCTAATCTCTCCAAATGTTTGAACTTCAGATTGATTAGCTGCTTCAAGAGTTAAATATACAGGCTTTGGTTTTTCTTTTAAAAGTTTTACAGGCCAAATTGAACAAGCTGCTCCTGTATCAACCAAAAACCTTTCTTTAGAGTTCATGTCAAAAACGAAAAATACGCGACTTTTATTTAAGCCATCCACAGATTTCGTCGCATCTAATCTATGGTTGAGAAGTTTCCCGACTTTCTTTTTGTCAAAAAATTAAATGAACATGGTTTCACACAGCGATAAGATTTTTCACCAAACTTTGAATGGTACCAGCATATGGCGTTTCTTTTGGGACTTTTCGATCTCCTTCGTCGTCTTGTGTTTCTTGTATTTGAGTGACTGTCTCTTTCGAACTGAAGACTTTCAATTTTCTTCGTCAATAACTCAAATTGTTTTTCATAACTCTCCTTCAATGCTTGTATTTCATTAGAGATTGAAGGAATTGCATTTGCAGACTCTCTAGATGACAATTCCAAAATGCCATCCGCTAAATCTGCCAATTATTGAAGAGAGTTTTGATTTTTCACTGCCGAAAGCAAGGTTTGTGTCTTGTAGGGCAATTTAGTAAAGAAAACCTCTTTGAGGTAAGATTCTTCTATTTGTTGATCCCCAAGAAGCTCGTTCATCCTCCGAAGAAGTTGAGTTGGCTTCTTATTGCCTAATTCTTCATTATTGAACAGCTTCGCAAATTCTTTCTGTTTTGAATTTGAAGGTCTTTTTTAATATTTCTGCTTTAATTGCAGAATATGAAACTGGCTCGACAGGATTTAAGAATAAATCTCTAATTTCATACCTTAGAGCTGGAGGCAAATTACTCATCATTATATGATATTTTTGCTCTTCATTTGTTATTCGATTTGCCTTAAAGCTTGACTCTAGTTGTGTCAACGAGATTAATGTGTCTCCCGTCCAAGGAGGAGATGGCAATACATTTACTGAAGCTTGTGTATAATTCCTATCAAAATAGGACATCTCGAATTCCTTCAAATTCTGCTACATTTATATTTTTTATTTTTTTGAAGGAAAAAAAATTTTTACGTTATATTATTAAGCTTTGAACAGCTCTAAATATTATTTCTATATTGCTAGAAAGTGCAGTTAAATTTTTTTTCTATAGTTTCCTTCCTTCAGCGTTCTTTTCCTTTCAACCTTTAATGTCAAATATTTCTGTTATTCACCAGATAAAATATATATATACATCATCATCATAATCATCATCATCATCATCATCATCATCATCATCATCATCATCATCATCGTTTAACGTCCGCCAAAAAATCCAACTTTTTTTTTTTTTTCTTAGCGAAAATTGTGCAGGTGTTAATATAGAAATTTACCATAATGTTGTTATTTACCCTCAAATCAATCCTGATACAGCAATCCTATTTTTATGTGTATAACAGGTCAGACACCAGTTTTCTTATGTTGGTTGTTTGTTATCACAACAGGTCATTGAAGTGTGAGATATACTATATCTTTATTTATAATGTTTTCATTCGTAAGTTATAACGAATATTATTGTTTATTAATTAAAAGCTATAATGATAATTTCGTTACTTATAACTTAATTATAAGTATTTATCACTAAGCATAACTCTTAGTTTAGTTTAGTTTAGGCTGCGTAAATGTTATGATGTATACATGACAAGACACTGAATGAGCGTTTATTACGTGCATGTATGTTGAAGATATAGATTATATTTTTTTACCGTTACACATAAAAAAATACGGTTTCATTAATATACAGAAATAAATTCAACAAGTTGAAAGAAACGAGAAGTAAAAGGAATTAAGTTTCTACATTAATTTATTATATACATATTTTTACATTTATAGAAATTTAGAAACAAAGCATTTCGTCGTAGAGAATTTACGACTTAAATTTATTATTAACTAGTTTCTCATTCTAACTAATAAGGTTTCACGACAATTCAATATTGTCGGATTTGAGTATTGAACATGGCATATATATTAGCCTATACTCAAAAGAGTGAGTGTCGCGGACTTGTGTAAAATCCAACGAT
>NC_142947.1:28069835-28074835 GCF_046866305.1 Octopus bimaculoides
ACAGGTTCCCTCAACCGCTAGGGTGTGGCACTTTTTCACACAGTTATCCTCATCCATTCTCACCACATGACTATACCAGCGCAATCGTCTCTCTTGCACACCACAACTGATGTTTCTAATGTTCAGCTTTTCTCTCAAGATACTTACACTTTGACGGGTATGCACCCTGACATTACACATCCATCGGAGCATACTGGCTTCATTCCTTGCGAGTTTACACATGTCCTCAGCAGTCACGGCCCATTTTTCACTGCCATGTAGCATGGCTGTTCGTACACATGCGTCATACAGTCTGCCTTTGTCACCAGCAGAGGTAAGAGCTCTCTGAACTTTACCCAGGCTATTCTTATTCTAGCAGCTACACTTTCAGCGCACACTCCCCCACTACTAACTTGGGAAAAATCGACTGAAGATCTAAATGTATTTAACAATATACTAAACGCACTTCACCCTTCCATCAAATTCACAACAGAATCCAGTTGCAATAAACTACCATTCCTGGATATCCACATAAAAATACAAAACTGCACAGTCACAACAGACATATTTTACTAAAAAACCGAAACACACCAATATTTAAACTTCTATTCTTGTCACCCATCACACATCAAAAGAAACATCCCATACAGCATGGCCAGACGCATCTGTGCTATAGTAAGTGACCCTAAAACGCGTGAAACCAGACCCAACGAACTGAAAGGCTTCCTTACTATACAAAAATACCCCTTAGGCCTAATTAATGAAGGAATTAAAAAGGCGATGGAAATGAATATCACCCAACTACGGACACCAAAAGAAAAAGTTAATGAAAACACGATTCCGTTCATTAACACATACAGTCCTGGAATAACTAACATATTCCACATCATAAAATCGAACTTGCCTATACTCCTTCAAAGCCCCAAGATGAAAACTCTGATTGAAAAAAACACCTTACGGAATAGCAGACGCCAACCAAAAAAACCTTAAAAAAACACCTCACAAGGGCAGAATTCAGATCAGAGACTAAACCAGAATTCATAGTAAAAGAATGTGGTGATAGATGTGGAACGTGTAACAATACCAACAACTACAAATACATAGAAAGTGGTTCCCACATAAAATTCAAGAACGGATCTATTTTTAAAATAAATGCAGATATGAACTGCAAAACACAAAATCTCATATACTGCATCACCTGTCCAAACTGTAAAGAAAATTACATTGGCGAAACGAATAACTCACTCTGTGAACGTGCAAGAATCTACAGGCAACATATCCGACAAGAAGAACTAAGAATGATTCCATTGAGTAAACATCTGGAAATATGCGGAGACGGAAAGTTCAAAATCTTTCCCTTTTATAAATGTACACGGGACAATCCACAATACCGTAAGGCAATGGAACTACTCTTCATAAAAAAATTTTCCCCAAAGTTAAATGTTTGAAAGAGAAAAAAAGAAAAACAAGGAATACGTTTTGTATGTATATATGTATATATGTGTGATATGATATATATAGTTATTTTTACTAATTGATTTTACTAATTTGATTTTTCAAATTTACAAATATTATACTAATATACTCTCATGCAGAAATACACCTTACCAAAAATAAATAAATAAATGAATGTATGACAGGAATATATTCTAAATAGGACTCAAAGTATAGGGGGCTCATATAAGGTTGTTATCCACCCCTGTTTGGAACTCTCCCGTATGACATATACGCATGCTCAGTGACTTGCTTTAACTTCTGCAGATGACTCACATACTGTACTGACCGGTTAATATGTGTCTGAAGAAATCACGCTAATACTGCTGTATATGCAGCCACTATAGAGGGAAGAATGTAGACGGCAAAGTTATTTCACTACATAGATATCCTGCAAACGTAGCTATTCGTCGTATTTGGCTTCAGAGATCGAGACTTGTGAGGAAAGATTTTGTTTACACTTGCAAATAGCCAAATGCGTTCCCAGCATTTCGTCAATTTTAATGGACTATCGAAAGATCACCCCTTGCCATCCGTTTTTCCAAACAAAGTATTTAAAATATCAGTAAGTGCATGATCATATACGCAGTTAGTAGATGAGTGAAATGTCTCTTTGATTTATCTCCTCATTAACAGATTAGAACATGTTAAAATTCAAGAGGGAAACAAATTCGAGTGGTGTACGTTGGGCTAAACACGAATATTTAATCTAATAATTGTTGTGTTGATGTACAGGTATTTTTAATAAAGAATTTTGCATTCAAATAATAAATACATTGAAATTGTTAATGTTCTGAATGAATGTGAGAATTTCGAGTAAGCCTAGCTATGATATGTTCCTTTATATATATATATATATATATATATATATATATATATATATATATATATTAATAAGGGTAGAAATTGATATTAATCAATTAGAACCAGTGGTCTAGCATATTAAAAAAATCCGAAGATTAAAATTATATTACATACAAAAATAAGAGGAATGACCAGCAAAAGTGGACTCCTATATGCTAGAAATAGATGCCGATTCGGCATCTATTTCTAGCATATAGGAGTTCACTTTTGCTGGTCATTCCTCTTATTTTTGTATATATATATGTGTGTGTGTGTTTGATTAAATAATAAATTTACAGCATTGAATCTAATATTCCTCTAATTATTAGACTTTATAGTGTGACTGTCCCTACCTCTTCTACACCTCATCATGCTCATGGCCAAATCAGTGAATGGTTGCTGAAAGCAGATTGGGATCAGGCAATACTTCACCGAGAGGAGATATAAGCTTCTGATTATTCCTGTCTGAAGTATCGTCCGATACTTCAGACTTATCGTCCGATGAATATACTTTGTTGACATTCTTCATCGACAGAATTTTTATACCTTTCAGTCAAGTCCGCCTTTCTTCCAGTAACATACTGTCCATATAATCTTAAATATTTCTTTAACTCAGGCACAGTAAGTACTTCGATAGCTGAATAATCGAGCTGCTTTATATCCATGATAAGACGTAAAACAATAACAATAGCGTGGATAGTCTGCGGAAGTTTAATTGTCTACATGGAGTGCCCCATAGCCAAGGGAGATAACCTACTTATAGGAAAGCCCTAAGAACAAAGAATATAAAAGGAAAGAACTAAAAGCAAAGAAAAAACATGAAGACATTTTTTGTTTTCTTTATATTTTCTATTTATCATTCTCTATTGTTTTTTTCTTTCTTCTCTCTTCCTTTTTTTCTTTTCTTCCTTCTTCTACCATCCCTAGAAACCCTCTAAGCTTTTACCTTTTTTGACACTCCTTAAAAAGATCATTTCAATACAATGGCCCTTCTCTCTCTCTTTTACCACATCCATCTCTCTATCTATCTGACTATCTATCTATCTATCTATCTATCTATCTATCTCTCTATCTGCCTGTCTATCTATCTATCTGCTCATACATCTTCCATTGTCTCCAAAGCCTCCCCCCCCCCAAAAAAAAACAATGTTCTGTTATAAACAAAACCCCAAAAAACACCTGTTTTATATCAATAAGCAAGATCTCTGTATTTTCACAGAATTATATTTGACAAGTTCGAAAGACGAACGATAGCGCTAATATATGTATAAAATAAATGAAAGAAGTTATTCCAAAATTCTGACGACTTTTTTTCAATATTTAATTCTGTACATCACATCTAACACTCTACACATATATATCAATATACTAGCAGTATCACCCGATCTTGTCCGGGTGTGACTTTATTACGCCATCTACGAAAAGTCTTGCTAGGTGAAAATCAACTAAAAAAAGAAAGCCTTAAAACGAAAAAACCCTTATGATGTAAATATGTTCATAATTCAAAAGACGATGAAATTAATAGGGAAAGTCTGAAGGCTGTTTTGCGTAAAATTATTAAGCGTACGTAAATTTCATCCGTCTAATTAGCTATAGAAATGCTTGTGCAAAACAACTTTTTGCGCTGCACTGATTATACATAGCAGGGTAATCCCTTTTCGCAGGAGCTAGGACGGCAATTTGTGATGAAGCAATTGCTGGCGATCTGTTGGTACACAGTTTTGCCAGAATTCTATCAGATTGGGCAGAAGATGTTGATGCGCCATTTTACATTATGTTCAAAGTAGCTTCTGGAATGTGGTGAATTGCTGCAGTCTGTTGCTGTCATTTTAAACCGGTTGCTTTCTTTCCCCTGCAAACTCTCTTCTTTGGAGGCATAATCTATGTATATATTAAACAGAACAAAAAAATTATAATAGATGGCAGGGTGGGTACTTTTCACATATCTATAATTTTTCAGATTAACACCCGCACGATTACCCAGCTCTAATCCTAAACCTAATCCTAACGCTAACCCTAACACTAACCCTAAACCCTATCCCTAAACCCTAACCCTGAAACCCTAACCCTGACCCTAAAACCGTAACCGTAACACTAATCCTAATCCTAACCGTAACCCTAAACCCTAACCCTGACTCTAAAACCCTAACACCCTAGTGAAAATCGTGGTATATTTACAAAACATTGACGAACATGAGTTATATTTTACTGAATGATTGTGTACTTGCACGTGCATGCGTTTGAGAGAGTGAGAGAGGAAGAAGTAGAGAGAGGGGGAGAAAGGAATAGAGGTAGTTAAAAGTTTTCTTATGACGGCTTCTGTTCACTGCCTATTACTTCATTAGAAATCTAAGGATGCATATAAGCACATAATAGAGAAAAATGAAACAAATATGGACGACTTGCTCCGAAACAGCACTGAGTGGGGAACACTTTTCAAAAATAACCTGCAGTTGTTTCCTTCAAAATTCCTACATGCTTGAAATGTACATACATCAAGGTATATTTATAGAAAATTTCACGAAAAAGTATTCATTTTCCTGGAAGTTAAGAGGAATTTAAGTGGAATTTCCAAAAATTGACCCCCACCCCCCTCCCAAAACACTTTCACCGAAAATGTTTGTATATTCGGAATCTACATAATAAATAATATATGCATAGAAAATTTCATAACAAAATATTCA
>NC_142947.1:28082335-28084835 GCF_046866305.1 Octopus bimaculoides
TTGTTTATTAACTTGTCTTTTTTATTTTATAATTTATAATTTATATTTCTAAATTATCTTGTTTACATATCCTTAAATCAAGTCTCAAAAATATTCTAGACTTAAAAATATATATAATTATTTGATATGATTATTCACAATGGAGTGAATTATGTAAATCAAAAATATTATTTGCTAGATTTATCTCTCTTTGACCATCAATTTATATTTGTTTTTCTATTAAGTTCTATAATAGATAATTTTTCTTTCTTCGTTTTATTTACTTTCTTTTCAAAAGTCTAACGGTTTTTATTGAATTTACAGCGTTGTATGCTTGTCGCTACTTAACATCCTAGGTTAATATCCTAGGTTAACAACTCTACTTAGTTACTTTACTATATCACGGTTTTTCTTAACTTATATTGCAAGCAGTTTCAATATGTTCATGTCGTTACAACCTGATTATAACTTTTTTATACACATGTAATTTAAGGACAACTAATAATGTTGTCTGTTGTTTGTTGTCTGCTGTGAATTAATGTAACTTGGCCCTGGAGAGATGCAAGGCCCTATTTTCTTATCTCAGACAAGAGTGAGTCGGGATCTTGCATTGAAATGTGCATAGGATAATAAACAAGTTTTATTATTACAGGATTGCGTCATGGCTCTTATTTAAATTGATATATATATATATATATATATCCTATCTATAAAAAGGCAGAGTTTCTCTGTGTGTGTGTGTGTGTGTGTGTGTGTGTGTGTCTAAAATTCATACATTTACACAATTCCAAATTTCTTGGATGAAAGAATTGGAATTAATATTCTAAATACAATAAGTTAGGTCACAGCATCATTTTTCAGTCAAAATAACTCCCAATTACGAATGAAATCCATAAAACTACATGCAAAATCACTTTCCCCCTCTAAAACAATCTACTTAACTCTTTCTACTCCTCTTATAAATCGTTTCATTTGCTACTTTCTCTTATGAACGGTTACGAACGATCCAAGAAAAAAGATAAAGGAACGAAGGAAAAAGAGTGAGAGTCAAATAAACAGACACACTACCAATCATACGTAAATACACACATATATCTACACACATATATCTACACATATATATGTACCTATGGTTACGAATGACCTCATTCTAATTGGCGGGAACTGTAAGTTATTTCTAACTCCGTCCTTCACCATGATAACAACAAAAAAAAATAGCGACACATCTTTTTCAAATATGATCGACACACATTTGTTCCCTACAAACTGTGAGTTTTTTTTAAAAATCTTTTCGTAAATCTTGACATTAACACCCGAATGATTACCAATCTAACCCTAACCCTAACCCTGACCCTAAAACCCTAATCCTGACCCTAAAACCCTAACCCTAACACTGTAGTGAAAATCGTGCCGGTGTTAATCTGAAAATTTACCAATCTTTTTTAAAACACATTTACTTACTATCATTTTTTTATTTAGTGTGTGTGTGTGTGTGTGTGTGTGTGTGTGTGTGTGTGTGTGTGTGTGTGTGTGTGTGTGTGTGTTGCTCATATATATATATACACTTAAGACTTAGTTGTGCGTTGGGAGTCTGATCGGCAGAGGTCATTATTATTATTATTTTAAATTTTTCCCACAAGGGCGGCTTGGGGCAAGTGGAGAATAGTCGATTATATCGACCCCTGTGTTCAACTGGTACTTATTTTTTTTTACCTCGACAGGATGAAAGGCAAAGTTGACTTCGGCGGAATTTGAACTCAGAACGTAGAGATGGACACAAACCTCCTGTCGCGACACTGATTCTGCAGAACAGGGTTGAGTGTGAAAACCAACTTTAAAGTGTAAATATAGATGCTTTTGAATACACACTCATACATACGTACAAATACACACATACATACAAATAAACACATACATACAAACACCTGTCAGTCTCTTCTAAATACGATCAACAGTCAAACATTTATTCCCTACAAACTGAATTTTTTCAATATATTTCTTAAAATGCATTTACTTACTATATATATAGAGAGAGAGACACAGAATACACATTAATACACACATACATACAAATACCTGTCATTTTTTTTCTTTAGTGTGTATGTGTATGTTGCCCATCTTAACATATAAAGCTGAAGTTGTGTATTTGTGTGATGCCTTTTTAAAAGTTTATAGCAATCCACATTTTCCACTTTTTCGTAAAAGATTTTACATCAATGGAATTTTCTCGATGTCAGCTTCCCAGTGCAGTAATTAGATTTTTTAAATTCCGTTTACTTTGTTTGATTTAAGGGAGATTTGGCTGTTGTTTCTAGCAACTTTTATATTTCTTCCCTTCTACCTGTACCGGCGTTCTTACACATCAACCACGCACTTAACATATACTATAGAGAGTAAGAGTAAAAGAGGGAGAGAGAGAGAGAGAGAGAGAAAATAATACATACAAAGTCATAGATTAACTTGCTTTAAAACTATTCTTTCCTTCTACCTTTTCACTGTTCGTTCTTCTTCCTCTCTCCCA
>NC_142947.1:28089835-28097335 GCF_046866305.1 Octopus bimaculoides
GTTACCCCGCTCCAGAGCTGGGTCAGTTCAGTACAATTCCTAACTTGTTTTTCTGAACTTTCGGTGACCGGAAAGGGTCAGCGACCACTCCTACGCTAAAAATAACTGTGCTTGTTCACAGAACAAAGGAAATACCATTATCCTCAACAACCAGAATACGGTTTCAAACCCAGCTCGGGGAATAAGGACCTAACGTTATTTTGTTTGTTTATCGGCGTCCGTAACACTACCCCTTCCCTAGATCTTTGTCGTCCCGACAAAAGCAAACAACATTTTCCAAACTCCTAAATCGATGCTTCTTCTCGGTGCGTAGGGATTCCGACACGTCTGCATTTCTCCGGTTGACACACATCCAGTCATCGCGGTACATTTGCACTCCTTAATTTGCACTTCTCTTACTGCACAATGCAACTGACTTTGCCGCTGGTCCACTGCCTGACACAGTCCCATGATTTGCCTTTTACAAATCTTCTGTGCCACTGTAGAAGAATTGGCTCTTACAACCAGCACTTCATTAGCTCCTGCTTTCACCAGGGTTCGTCCGACCCTCACTCCAGCTTTCTTCTTGCCTCGTCTGTCGGGCTCCACCAGCCCCAGACAGCCATCAATCGGGTCGCTCACACAACACTAGAGTAGCTTTTCCGACCTCGGTGGTATTACCGCCGTCCGTAGCGCTCTTACCTCGTTACCGGGCGTGGTCCGTTTTACCACCTTAACAGGGACCGATCATTAACCGCAAGTCTAGCTGACAAGCCATGGTCGTTAAATAGTCCAGTCCCAAAATGCACAGATCCTCCATTTCAACCACATAAACAGGAAGCACAACTTCCAATCCGGCAACATCGATCCGGACATTAACTGGCCCTCTCAGCTCAGTGCAATGTTCGGTAACTCCACACAACTGCTGCGATGCCTCTGCAACACATCGGACTTCACAAAAGTTTGTCCCGAGGCCGAATCAATCACCAGAGAACACGTCCGGCCGTTAACTTTTCCACCCACTCGTATGCTGTCCATCACAGTCCTTGCACGCCGTCTCGAGTGTGGGGCTTCTTTGGAACGTCTGGCTGGTGGTCGCCTCTTAACACCAGCTCCTCTTAGTTTTCCGACTCTTTATTTCTTGTTGGGCAGTCATAACTCAGGTGTCCCTTTTTCTTGCAACACCAACACTCGCCCTTGAAAACAGACTCTGCTTTTCCGTTCTGTTTCTTCTCTCGCCGCCAACTGTAGCAGTCCCGCCGCCTGTGTCCACTTCTCCCACAGTGCCAACAACACACACCAGTCGTCTCTCCATTTCGCTCACAAAGTTTACGACTATTTCCAAGTCCTTCAACTTCACGGACTCTTCCTCTCCTCGCCTTGAATCCAGAGCTGTCACTCACTCGGAAATTTCCGTTGCTCGATTTCACATAGGACTCAAACTCAAGAGCCCTAGCCAGCGCTTCCTGCATCGTACCTGGCCGTGTCTGTTTCACCTGGACCTTCAGATCTACATTGTCCAGCGCATCGATGAACTGTTCCTTTAACAGAAGAGACAATAGGTCGGGGGTCGCTGTCGGGTATGCCCTGTGTACCGTGCTTTCCAAGTCCTGGGCAAGCTGTTGTAGAGGATCCCCTCGAGCCCTAACACGGGTGCGGAAACGTGCCCTGTACATTTCACTCTGGCACATAGTGCCATATTTTCTGTTGAGAACTTCAACTAGCGCCGAGTATCGATTCCTGTCTGCTTTCGACAGCTGGCCCAACACCTCCAGTACAGGACCCTTCAGGCTAGTGGCAAGCTGAACGGCTCTTTGCCCCTCGTCCCAGTCGTTTTGGTCAGCTAACATTTCAAACTGAATCCGATAGGCTTCCCGTGACACCTTGCCATCGAACTCCCGTGGCTTCTTCCTAACGGGGACCACACCGCTACTTCGAACTCCAGGAGATCCGCACTCAGACGTCGGAGCATCACGAGATGACGCAGCAACAGCAAGTACTTCAGGTTTAGCTACCTCAGGCTCGGCAGCACAAAATTTCTCAACGCGCTCCATCCTCTCGTTAAGCCTTTCTATCTGCTGTTTGCACCATGCGACATCATTACTCAGTCCGCGGAACTCCTCCCTAAATTGTCGGTGATCCTCCCGCATCTGCTGTTGTTCTTTCCTGAGTTCAGCGAAGCTTTCCTTTTGTTCTTCCAGCATTCTCACAATCAAGGCCAGGGATACTTCCTCCCTCCTTGCCTGGCCCCTCGCTTGTGCACCTTCCGAAGCCATAACGAACAACTAACTCACTGCAGCAAATCAATCCCACTTCTGACACCAGTTTGTTACGAACGCCCGCACGCGAAGTACCTCAAACGAAGAGAAAACTCGCGCGCGCGCGAAAGTCGACGCTTAGTAAGTCAGGATGTTCGCCACGACTGAGCCCAGCCGGATCACGTAACGACGACAACAGGCAAAGGAGGAAGAAATAACACGGAGACCATACGTTACGTAGTAAAACTAACTTTTTCTTTTTACATCAAAACGATACATCATCAATACAAAACATTGCATAACAACAATTCAATAGCATTTAAGAAAGGTTTCAGAACATTGCATAATCAAAAGTCTACAATCAGAGTTCGTATATCAAGTCAATTAAAAGTTCTACTTCTTTGTTTTTCTTTTCTTTGAACAACATGTCACAACAAAGTTCTTTCTTTTCTTTTCCACCAGTTAACATCAGTTAACAAAATCTCTTTTTCTTTTAAAACATGTAACAACAAAGTTCTCTCTTTAAAGATTATTTAAACAAACCTTCACCGCAAGAATTTCCTTTCCTTCAAATATCCCACTACAATCCACAAGAAGTCACCAACTACAATCTTTTGCCTGCCACAACAGTTCCATCTCTCTGTCCCTCTCTCTCTCTCTTAGACTCTATCCATTTCTGCTGACTGGTACCTTCTGACAATAGCCTCTCTCTTTCTCACCCTCTTTCTGTCAGACTTTCTGTTCATCTTCACTCACTGCTGGCCGCTGGCCTTCACATCAACTGCTGTACATCTTCACTGGCTGACCGCTCACCAACTCCTGGTCTGCCAACTACTCGACACCAACTGCGTACGCCAACTGCCTTCGTATTTATCGTGCAGTTACTGTTAATACTTCATTTAGAGAATTAACATTGCTTGTTTTCACTTTTTCGATATCAGTGAAGAATTTCACTGGAAAAATATACATAAGGTTGCCAAGAATTTATCTCTCTCATCGAAGATCGGTGGCTATCGGACGCTGACGAAGGGAAATAACCCTGAAACCCGGGTCCGTTCGTGCTACAGATCACGATGAGAGGGATAACTTCCCTTGGAAAAACAAACAGGACACTGTAGTGTGTCGATAAGCCAGCTGGAGGAGATGTCCTCCTGGGGCTAAAAGCAACAGTAACATCCACCCCTAGGGGTCAGCCACACTTAAGTGGCAATATACTTCACTTTATCGTGCAGTTACTGTTAATACTTCATTTAGAGAATTAACATTGCTTATATATATATATATATATATATATATATATATATATATATATATATATATATATATATATATATACATATATATATATACATAGATATAGACAAATATATATATATATACATATATATATACATACATATATATGCATATATATATATATATATATATACAAACATACATATACATCTATACATATATATATATATATATATATATATATATATATATATATATATATATATATATATATATATACATATACATATATACATATATACATATATATATATATATATATATATATATACATATACATATATACATATATACATATATATATATATATATATATATATATATACAAGTTGTTGGACCAGGTAATGAAGGTCACAGAGAGGGTCATAGCCCAACTAATTAGGGAGAGAGTCAGTTTAGATGAGATGCAGTTTGGGTTCGTTCCAGGAAAAAGCACCACTGATGCTATATTTCTGGTAAGACAGCTGCAGGAGAAATACCTAGCCAACGATAAACCTCTGTACCTGGCTTTCGTTGACATAGAGAAAGCCTTTGACAGGGTCCCCCAAACCCTTATCTGGTGGTCAATGAGGAAACTAGGGGTAGATGAGTGGTTTAGTGAGAGCTGTGCAAGCCATGTACAGGGACGCTATCAGTAAGGTGAGGGTTGGCAACGAATACAGTGAAGAATTCCGGGTAGAGGTAGGGGTCCACCAAGGCTCAGTCCTCAGCCCCCTCCTATTTATCATAGTCCTCCAGGCAATAACACAGGAATTCAAGACGGGATGCCCCTGGGAGCTCCTCTATGCTGATGACCTTGCCCTAATTGCTGAGTCACTATCAGAACTAGAGAAGTTTCAGGTGTGGAGGGAAGGACTAGAATCGAAGGGCCTTAGAGTCAACGTAGCTAAAACCAAAGTCCTAATAAGCAGGAAGGTAGACAAAATACAAACCCCTTCAGGTAGATGGCCCTGCTCGATCTGAAGAAAAGGCGTAGGTAGAAACTCCATAAAATGTACCTAGTATAAGCTATGGACACATTAGAGGTGCAGCAATATCAAAGGAAGGCCAACTAGCAAGATAGTTTTTGTATGTGGCAGATGCTCAGGAGCAATAAACAGTGAAAATGTGCAGAAAACAACCTTTGCCACACTCCAGGGAGAAAAACTAGAAGTAGTTGATAGCTTCCGCTATCTAGGTGACCAAGTTTGTAGTGGGGGAGGGTGCACTGAAAGACTACGAATAGCCTGGGCAAAGTTTAGAGAGCTCTTACCTCTGCTGATGACAAAGGGCCTCTCGCTCAGAGTAAAAGATAAACTGTATGACGCATGTGTACGAACAACCATGCTACATGGAAGTGAAACTTGGGCCATGACTGCTGAGGACATGCGTAAGCTCGCAAGAAACGAAGCCAGTATGCTCCAATGGATGTGTAATGTCAGTGTGCATACTCGACAGAGTGTAAGTACCTTGAGAGAAAAGTTGGATCTAAGAAGCATCAGTTGTGGTGTGCAAGAGACACGATTGCGCTGGTATGGACATGTGGCAAGAATGGATGAGAATAGCTGTGTGAAAAAGTGCCACACCCTAGCAGTTGAGGGAACCTGTGGAAGAGGTAGACCCAGGAAAACCTAGGATTAGGTGGTGAAGCATGACCTTCGAAATTTAGGCTTCACCGAGGCAATGATCAGTGACCGGGACCTTTGGAAATATACAGTACGTGAGAAGAGCCGGCAGGCAAGTGAGAGCATAATCTGTGACCTCTGACAGAAGTGTAGCCAGCTCACTAATTCGTATCTTTACTTCATTAGACACTAAAATCCCTGTTTGTGAAGACCTGTTGAGGCAAGTGCATTTGGAATTTGGAATTTGAAATTTGAAATCTGAAATCGCACCGAATCCGATAACTGGCACTCATGCCAACCTTTCCTTCATTGGATACTAAACTCTGCTTGCGAAGACCTGTTGGGGCAAGTGAAATCGTAATTGAACCATACTCAATGACTGGCACCTGCCCCAGTGGAGCACTAACAGCACCGTCCGAGCGTGTTCATTGCCAGAGCAGCTGTCTGGCTTCCGTGCTAGTGGCCCGTAAATAGCATCACTTGAGCGTGCCAGATTGGAGACATTTGAAAAATACTCCGAATGCAATTTGCAGAACTTTACACATGCTTCATTTCAGGTGAATATTCTGTGTCTAGTTCTGGAAATTATATGTTGTAATCGGCAGACTACGCTGATGATCCTGCAGATATTTACTTGTGTAAATATTAACAGGTGAAACCATTGGTACGTAGGTAATCGTTTTTATATTTTGTATATTTTCATTTGTCTTGCTCATTTTTACAGTCTAGCGTCTTGCTGAAATTTTTTTCTTGAGAACATACTCTTCGTGGTTATGTGATTTGGCATCTATTTCTAGCATATAGAAGTCCACTTTTTGTGGTCATTCCTCTTAATTTTGTATGTAATATATATATATATATATATATATATATATATATATTTGGAATTTGAAATTTGAAATCAGAATCGAAATTGAACCGAATCCGACAACTGGCACTCATGCCAACCTCTCCTTCATTGGACACTAAACTCTGCTTGCGAAGACCTGTTGGGGCAAATGAAATTGTAATTGAACCATACCCGATGACTGGCACCTGCACCAGTGGAGCACTAACAGCACTGTCGAGCGTGTTCAAAGCCAGAGCAGCTGTCTGGCTTCCGTGCTAGTGGCCCGTAAATAGCACCACTTGAGCGTAATCGTTACCAGCGTTGCCTTCTAGCACTTGTGCTGGTGGCACGTTAGAAAATCATTTGAGCGAGGTCGTTGCCAGTGCCGTGTGACTGGCCCTCGTGTCGGTGGCACGTAAAAGCACCCACTGCACTCTTGGAGTGGTTGGCGTTAGGAAGGGCATCCAGCTGTAGAAACTCTGCCAGATTAGATTGGAGCCTGGTGCAGTCTTCTGGCTTGCCAGTCCTCAGTCAAATCGTCCAACCCATGCTAGCATGGGAAGCGGACGTTAAACGATGATAGTGATGATGATGACGATGATATATGCATACACACACACACACACACACACACACACACACACACACACACATATATATATATATATATATATATATATATATATATATATATATATATATATATATATATATATATATATATATATATATATATATATATACTAGCAGCTAAGCCCAGTTTCACCCGGTCTGTTTGGATGATGTGGTTGTGACTGTTTTCGGTTGGCATAATCTATAACAGCGTTTCTCAATCTTATCATTTCGGGTCCCATTTCGATTGGAGCCTCCAAGCTGTATGAAAATTTCCTGACCTGCCCCACCTTGTCAGAAAACAGCTTCGGGAGTTGGGAAGAAAGAATTTGTAAATAGTCTGTTTCTGAGAGCTATTCTATTGGACCTCTGTCTAATCCTTAAAACATTGGGTGATCTTTCAATATGGGAACACACGACTGTCACTGACAAACCACTTATAAACGTGTGTTTATCTACATTTTTTAAGATGATCGTCGGTTTCCTTAAAAAATTTATATATTTTTTTAATATAAGGTTGGGTGGAAAGGGGATCTTTTGAAGTCGGCGTGAAAGTGAAAGTCACAGAGAGAGTGTGATTGTATGAGTGAAGTACTTTTGAGGTTGATGTCAAGTGGAATAATTAATGTGCGTATGTGTGTAAGAGAGAGAGAGAGAGAGAGAGAGAGAGAGAGAGAGTGTGTGTGTGTGTGTTTGATGGGGTGTGCGAGAAGGAATGTGTGGCGTGTGTGTATGTGAGAGAGAGAGAAAGAAAGAGAGAGAGAAAGAAAGAGAGAGAGAGAGAGAGAGAGAGAAAGAAAGAGAGAGAGAGAGAGAGAAAGAAAGAGAGAGAGAGAGAGAGAAAGAAAGAGAGAGAGAGAGAGAGAAAGAAAGAGAGAGAGAGAGATAACTAAAAAATTTTATTCACTTTTTTGTAGTGAGT